>NC_079221.1:5435199-5485199 GCF_029633865.1 Lampris incognitus
CCATGCGCATTGCCGGCAAACACTAAGCCCTTATCTCTCCGCTGGGCCTCTCCGGAGAGTTTACAATTTCTCGCTTCGCTGGAGCCTGAGCTGAGCTTGTTACCGCCACAAAGGCTGAGAGCTGGCCTGCTTGAGAGCACAAAGCCGCCCTCACCTCTGGACGGACACATTTCCTTTCAGATAACAGATGACTTGTTGGACAGCCACACTGGTGTCCCGCCGCAGCCCTTCGCCGACCTCACGGAGGGATTCGCAGCAAAAGTCCAAGTTTCTAAAACGCGGGGGAGGGGGCGAAGCCGCGCGACTCCGGCGAAGGAGCCTTTGTTAGCGACATCCGTCGGGAGGCCGCCGAGGGACGCCACATCAGCAGATGCGGCCCGGTCCCCGAGAGACGCCGCTCTCTTGCAGCACGGGGATCGGCGTTTGATTAGGACAACCGCTGTGATCCCGCCAGCCCCCCCCCCCCCCCCCAACAGCAGCGACACCGGCACAGGTGGGGCGTGCGCACGTGAACCCCACCAACCTCTACATGCCGCCGTGTCTTCCGATATTTAAAGCACCACTTTCTGGTCTCTGACTGGGAGCCTAATGTGCGTTCGCCGACTCGTCACATCTCCGGTTAAGGCCCGAACTACTGTCAACGTAACAGCTCTTACGCAAACGTCGTCTGTGTAGTTTTACACAAAATTAAAACATTTGAAATGACATTTATCTGGATCATTTCTTCTTCACTGTTTTTTGTTTTGGATCCCCCACCCCCTTTTCTACCCCAATTGTACTTGGCCAATTACCTCAGTCTTCCCGAGCTGTCCCGGAAATCAAATTAATTAATTAATTAATCCATCCGTTCCATCCATCCATTATCCAAACGGCTTATCCTGCTCTCAGGGTAGTGGGGGGGGGGGGGTTTGCATGTCATCCCTGTGCAGGGGCCATGCTAATCTTCTCTGCATCGTTCCGATGTTAGTATATGTACTGCCGAAGCAATGCCGATGAATTAATTCAGGTAACTTCAGGTAAATCCGGTTCATTTCTATCCATTTACATGACGTGTCGAAGGAGGACGAAAGCGACGAAGACTCACAACTGCAACAGACTGCGGAGGAGAGAAATCCGACGTCCCCATCCTCGACGCGAGGCTCTTTTCCTGTGTTCGGCCGATCCGGGGAGCGCTGCAGACTACCACATGCCTCCTCCCATGCATGTGGAGTCACCAGCCGCTTCTTTTCACCTGACAGCGAGGAGTTTCGCCGGGGGGGGGGGGGCCTAGCGCGTGGGAGGATCACGCTATTCCGCCCAGTTCCCCGACCGACCAGAGGAGGTGCTAGTGCAGCGACCAGGATGCGTACCCACATCCGGCTTCCCACCTGCAGACACAGCCAATTGTGTCTGTAGGGATGCCCGACCAAGCCGGAGGTAACACGGGATTTGAACTGGCGATCCCCGTGTTGGTAGGCAACGGAATAGACCACTACGCCACCCGGACACCCCTTCTTCACATCTCAATAAACCAAAAATCCTCTTGATTTGGATGTAAAATGTATGAATGCTTATTTCTGCATTTTCTTAAATGAAATACACTGGTTTATTCCAATTTAAGGTAAAATAGCTAAATAAAGACAGGTGTATAAGAAGGAATACTACTGAATATTTTAGATTGCCATTGTCAGAAATAACAAAAAAAAAACTGTGACAAGCCTCCATTTATGCCAACGTCTCCTCTGGGAACCGGACCAGTTGACATTATCCGCAACGACGACTTTGAAAAACGGATCAACCTGTGGGACTTTATTTACCAAAGGAGCGAAATGTGAGGGGAAAACCCTCGAACGTATGGAGTTTTTCCCACAAAAGACACTGACCGGACTGCCTTGAACCACATGTACTTTCTTAAACTACATAGTTTATCTCTACCCTTCAACCAGCAGGTTTACCCACTGGAGCATCAAGGGAAACCCATAAAGCCATTTATCGTAAAATCACAGCAGTACCCGAGATTATTAAACCTTGGAGTGCTCGTTTGAACCGAGCTTTGGCCTGCTGTTCATGCAGAGTTGAAAAATGTCAGTTCTACTGTGTTGATGAGCACATCTAGATGGACGGACAGACAGACAGATATAGATAGATAGATAGATAGATAGATAGATAGATAGATAGATAGATAGATAGATAGATAGATAGATAGATAGATAGATAGATAGATAGACAGATAGAAACAGTTTATTGTCCTCAGAGAATAAGTTATTTTTTAAAGTTGGTGCATTTACATACACACTGACAGGCAACAACCCAATAAGTCATGCATTCTACTGTACTACAGTAAAACATATGAACTAATGGAGACATAACACGGTAATCGGACCATACAGGACACGCCAGTATGTGTACATGTCCATGTGCATGTGACAAAGACATATGGACATTACAGAGACACAAGGCCACATTGGGTAGTTATTACCGAGGCTGTGTGTGTGTGTGTGTGTGTGTGTGTGTGTGTGTGTGTGTGTGGAGTGCATGGATAGCAGATCTATGTTACCAGGGGATACAGCCTATGTAGCCTAAATGTTATTTAGGCAAATTTTCACTGCAGAAACACTGGATATCGGGGTGTCCGGGTAGCATAGCGGTCTATTCCGTCGCCTACCAACACGGGGATCGCCGGTTCGAATCCCCGTGTTACCTCTGGCTTGGTTGGGCGTCCCTACAGACGTGGGTGGGAAGCCAGCCGGATGTGGGTATGTGTCCTGGTCGCTGCACTAGCACCTCCTCTGGTCGGTCGGGGGGGCCTGTTTGGGGGGAGGAGGGGGGGGGGTCAGCGTGATCCTCCCACGCGCTACGTCCCCCTGGCGAAACTCCTCACTGTCGGGTGAAAAGAAGCGGCAGGCAACGCCACATGTATGGGAGGAGGCGTGCGGTAGTCTGCAGCCCTCCCCGGATCGGCAGAGGGGGTGGAGCAGCGACCGGGACGGCTCGGAAGAGCGGGGTAATTGGACGGATACAATTGGGGAGGAAAAAGGGGGGGGTAAAGATCCCCCCCCTCCAAAAAAAAAAAAGAGAAATACTGGATATCTGCATAGATCTACCAGTAACAGCGATTTCAACAGACATGTTCAGAAAAAAAAGAAGACTTGCTGAGACAGCTCCGCTATTGTTTTCCGGGGCACTGTGAAATTCTAATTTCGGTTTTACTTGGCGCAGTAATTATCTGCATTGTCGATGAGAATAAAGAAAATAAAGTGCACGAATATGTGCCGGCCAATTGGATTCTGTCAGTTCAAGCAGAATTGGGTACACAAGCGAAGCAGCCCTGCCAGATTGTAATAAGGACGGTGTTTGCGCGGAACAATTTTCCCTCTAAACAGCTCATCAGCAGCGGAGAGAGTCTGTCACCCGGGGGACGGAGTGACATGTCTTCCGCGTCGCCGTCTGTTATTAACATGTCTCTCACGACAAGCTCAATTATCTGACACTGCCCGTAATTTTCATTCCTTTTTCTGGCACAATGTAAAGTTCCTCTCCTTTATTTTCGAAGCGGGTCGTTTTGGACCACAGAACACGGATATGAGACATGTGTAGGAGGATGAAGCGAACACCGAGGGGGGGGGGGGAAACGTCTGCGAGTCGGGGTGAAGTTACCGCACGGCAGGGCTGCTTGGTGTATCGGCCCAAACTGGACAGATCTTCGGACGTCTTGTCATTTTAAGGGGACTGCTGCGATTACAGATGTCGGTGTGGCCCGCTCGAGCTCACGTTGTAAAATCTGACCCCACGATGCCATCGGTCGGGCGCTAGTCGAAAACCGCTGCAAAGCCGTTTAGAAGCAGGGAGGGTACGCTCATTTTAAACAGCAAGCTTTGAATAGTAAGCAGAGTCCCCCATATTTCGATGACATCACGTCAAAATAGCTCAAGTCAGCGGTTTATGGACACGCGAGGCTTCGCTGGACCACGTTACGCTGAGCTGAATGAATAAATGTTATCGTTTTCAGTGCTATCTCCAAAAATCTGGGGGAAAAAAAAGAAATAAATTGATCTCTTAAAAACTAAGCATTAAAGTTGCTTATGCAGGGGGCATCCAGGTAGCGTAATGATCTATTCTGTTGCCTAGCGACACAGGGCTCGCCGGTTCGAATCCCTGTGTTTACCTCCGGCTTGGTCGGTCGTCTCTACAGACACAATAGGTTGACATCACCAACTACAGATGGAGGGCAGCAAGTGGTTTTGTACATGGGAAGCACTATCACAAACTTTCGAAATGCCTATGTTTGGCGTCATTAACCGAGACACCACAAGGAGTTTTTAATTGAGTACCAAAATTTGTTGTTCATGGGGGGGGGGGTGCAAGAAATTGACCGAAAACGCCGGGAGAAATGGCTTGTGAACCGTCGTCTGCGGTTGGGAGGGGCGGACTCGGATAACGCGTGTGTGCAGTGACCACTTCGTCAAAAAAAAACCACTCTTCATAACATAAGGGTCACGTCCAACATATCTTACTTTCTGTTTATAGCTTTCTCTCATAATATCGTCTAAACTAGCACAGTTCGGGCTAAACTAGCTCCGTCTCGTCCATTCTGCTTTTCACTTCCTGCCCTCCATCTGAATCTCGCGCGACCAAATTAATTAATTTGATTTCCTGGATCGGATGGGGTGGAGCAGCAACCGGGACAGCTCGGAAGACTGAGGTAATTGGCCAAGTACAATTGGGGGAGAAAAGGGGGGGGGGGTCCAAAAAAAAACAGTGAAGAAGAAATGATGCAGAATCACGTGACTGCAAACAAGCTATTGGCCGTGTTTGCGGGTGGGAGGCCGGATGTGGGTATGTGCCCTGGTCGCTGAACTAGCGCCTCCTATGGTCGGTTGGGGCGCCTGTTCGGGGGAGGGGAGGGGGAACTGGGGGGGAATAGCGTGATCCTCCCACGCGCTACGTCCCCCTGGTGAAACTCCTCACTGTCAGGTGAAAAGAAGCGGCTGGGGACTCCGCATGTATGGGAGGAGGCATGTGGTAGTCTGCAGCCCTCCCCGGATCGGCAGAGGGGGTGGAGCAGAAACCGGGACGGCTCGGAAGGGTGGGGTGATTGGCCTGGTACAACTGGGGAGAAAAGGGGGGGGGGGAATAATAATAATTTTAAAAAAATGCTCCCGCAGCTAAAAACATGATGTGAAATGCTAAAAAAGAAGTTTAAAGATAGGGTGCTGCTTTGTGATTCTTATCCTCTCCTTCCTTATTTGCGGGACAACGTCTGGTCCAATAGATTTTTTCCATCAATGTTCACAACACCGCTACTTATTTCACAAACTAACATCAGTTACCGTCATGGGTATAAGAGCGGAATGTCTGTGACACCAAACTACATCCAAAATCCTGATCAAGCAGCTGTCAGGAAGTCAGGGATCAACTAAAACGCCTTGTTCCACCACAGATTCACTCCCGAGTCAGACGTCTGTTGCGTCACTCTCCCAGGTTTCCTGCAACGCCATGCAGCGTTGCGTCGCAATGCAGAAATATCAGCAAAAAAAACAAAAATACACATTTTAAATATTTGGTTACATTGTAGCAAGTTATTTACATGAATTATTCAGTGGCGTGTTTCTGCACGGATGCACGCTGCAAGTAAAGGGACAGCACCCCAAAATTAAAAATGACCTGTAGTGCTATTTATCCATCTAGATCGTTTTTGGTGCGAGCTGTCGAGTTTTGGAGATATCGGTCGTAGAGTTGTCCGCCTTCCCTTGAATAGAACGGAACTGGATGGCCCTCGGCTTGTGTAGCTCAAAGCCGGAAAAAATAAATAATTAAAAAAAAAAAATTTTTAAACTCCACAGCAATGTCGCTTTCCAGAAATCATGACCCGGTCCCTCAACATAATCCACAGGCCTTGTCGCTAGCAATCTCATGTAGGAACTATTTTCTCTGACCGAGCTACACCTACATGAACCTGCTCACAGGGTCTGTGGATTATCTCGAGTGACTGGGTCGTGATTTC
Organism: Lampris incognitus; assembly: GCF_029633865.1. Lineage (NCBI taxonomy): Eukaryota > Metazoa > Chordata > Actinopteri > Lampriformes > Lampridae > Lampris > Lampris incognitus. The sequence goes on from NC_079221.1 coordinate 5,441,183, forward strand.
TGGAAAGAGAGATTGCTGCTGGACCGCAACACCGGGGCCCACCCTACACATGCAGTTGTCCATGAGTGACTGAGTGAGTGATGGAGTTTCACTGTTGGTCGGACGGCCGAGTTGGAGTTTCCTCATTGGCTGCGCAAACAGTTTCCTACTACGTCATCCCCTTTTCTCCCCAATTGTGCTTGGCCAATTACTCCACTCTTCCGAGCCGTCCCGGTCGCTGCTCCACCTCCTCTGCCGATCCAGGGAGGGCTGCAGACTACCACGTCTCCTGCGATACATGTGGAGTCGCCAGCCGCTTCTTTTCACCTGACAGTGAGGAGTTTCGCCAGGGGGACGTAGTGCGTGGGAGGATCACGCTATTTCCCCCAGTTCCCCCTCCCCCCTGAACAGGCGGCCCGACTGACCAGAGGAGGCACTAGTGCAGCGACCAGGACACATACCCACATCCGGCTTCCCACCCACAGACACGACCAATTGTGTCTGTAGGGACGCCCGACCAAGCCGGAGGTAACACGGGGATTCGAACTGGGATTCCCGTGTTTGTAGGCAACGGAATAGACCGCCACGCCACCCAGACGCCCAAAACAGCCACTTTATAAATGTAATCACTCAAAAACAGTCATTTAATAAATGTAGTCACGGTCCAGCCATATACTGGGCTTTAACCAAGACTTGTTGAAATTTTTTTTTTTTTTTGCCGCTTTGAGCAACACAAGCTGAGGACCATCCAGTTCCATAGTATTGTAGAGAAGGCAGACACCTCTACAGCCGAAATCTCCAAAACTCACACCAAAACGATCTAGATGGATAAATAGCACTACAGGTAAGAGGAAGAACATGTGTTTTTGACTTTGGGGGTGAACTGTCCCTTTAAAAGTATAGACCTTGAAACTGGTCTCCTTAACCCCGTAACAGATCTGACGTTGAAACTTTTTTCATATGGACTTTATACAGGGCTCTATCTTAAACACTTATGTACAAAAACTAATAAAAGAAAGATGCAAGTGTATGTTCACCTAAAATGGAAGATTACGCAAGCCAAGCCCTCTCACTGTTACCTTTTAAATGATGCCAAAATATATTCCTTAATTGCTGCGATGGTGGACTTAATGCCAGAAAAGCTTATCGTCTCTATATTGTAATTAAAGCTAGGTTCCTGAAGGTTTTTCTTTTTATAGGTCACCTGTGGTGAAATTGGTAAGCGCACTGGTGTCCTACCTCTCCAAATCCCACAGATCTGTTTGAAATTAAACATAGTCATGGTTAGCTATCGTCTTAAATAGGCCAGCAATATAGAAAGTATATAAAAGAAAAAAAGGACATGTTTTTTGCATATAAATCGTCAGGATCTCAGCTTTAATTAGGTAGGAGACAATCTTACCCCCCGGTTTACACTTAGCATAACAATGCATCTTGAGGAAATTTGAAGGCTAACCAATTTAGGCAAACCGCATAAAAAACCCAAGTGTAAAAAGACCCATGACACATCGGAGAAGGGTCGAACCACAATCGTATTTAATCAGTTACGCAAGACATATTTCCATGCTAAGTGTAAACTGGATGGTTCGGCTTGAAGGTGTAGCTAAGGACGTGAGGTCATCATCTGCGATTTTTGCCAGTCATTCTTTCAGAAAAAAACAAAATCATAAGCAACGCAGGCTTATGTTTTTTTGGGTGGCGTGGCGGTCTATTCCGTTGCCTACCAACACGGGGATCACCGGTTCGAATCCCCATGCTGCCTCCGGCTTGGTCAGGCGTCCCTACAGACACAATTGGCCGTGTCTGCGGGTGGGAAGCCGGATGTGGGTATGTGGCCTGGTCGCTGAACTAGCGCCTCCTCTGGTCAGTCGGGGAGCCTGTTCGAGAGAGAGGGGGAACTGGGGGGAATAGCGTGATTCTCCCACGCGCTACGTCCCCCTGGTGAAACTCCTCACTGTCTGGTGAAAAGAAGCGGCCGGCGACTCCACATGTATCAGAGGAGACATGTGGTAGTCTGCAGGCAGAGGTGGAAAAACCCGGTCCAGAAAGTAAAAACCCTAATTGTATCTTTACTCCACCCATGTACTAAACCATCAGATTGCACTGACTAGTTTCCCAAATCAGCTGGTTTAATACATGGATGGAGTAAAGACACGGTTAGGGTTTTTACTTTCTGGACCAGGTTTTTCCACCTCTGGCTGCAGCCCTCCCCGGATAGGCAGAGGGGGTGGAGCAGAGACCGGACGGCTCGGAAGAGTGGGGTAATAGGCTGGATACAATTGGGGAGAAAATGGGGCGGGGGGGGGGCGACCCATAAGCAATGCTTTACGTCGTAATTACAAGAATTACTTATTTTGCAAGTAAGGTTGCCAGACTACAAGCGGTTCTAAGCAGAATTACATCCCTTACCTAAGGGACCGCAGTGGACCTGTCATCTTTGAGTGCATTACCCGAAGGAGTAACACCGTTAAAGGTTACCTTATTGCTTCAAAACTTAGGATGGACCACCTTGACTCCCACGGGGAGGCAAGCATGATAAAAAGTAAAAATGTTCCACCGAAGTGAAATATCGCTTTAAGTGGGAGTGGCTGGGTTGCTGTGGGAGCGTTAGAGGAAGTGGTAATGATGACAGCTCTAACTCAGTGCAGGTGCAGTAAAGCATGGCAGGTTGGTCAATTGCCCAGAACCCATTACTTCTCCCCTGAGACCGGCTTTCCTAATGTGCTTGGTACCGTCTGTAAAGGGGTGACCAACTGACAACAGAGAAATCTCCTCTGTTTTATAGAAAGACCAATGTAACTCACAAGGTTACAAGGGCAGATAAGCGCATGTTAAATGACCGAGCATGCTGTTTCACAGTTTACAAACGCTACGTTACTATGCAGTGAAAAGATATCGCGTTGATTTGTGTCATCAGCCAACAATGGAAGACGTTTTTATTTCCAGACTAATGCGACGTGAAGTCTTGCTGCATATTGTTGTGAAATTAACAGGGGATTTCAACTACGTATTTCATGGCCGGGGTTCTGTGGTGACGGCAAGGGTCAAAATAAGCCTGCAGGCTGAGGAGATACTCACTATTCTTGAGTCGAGGAAACAATGTCAGGCAATGTAAAATTCATGAAGTCGTTTCCCTCTCTTTATGATTGTCTTTTTTTAAGGGAACATTGAGCATGAACTGGAGATGAAAATAGGATGACCTTGGCAGCCAGATATGTCTGTGCTCCCGTTTCATCTACAGACAGCCACTGTTTGACCACTATCCACCAGATGCATTCCGTCCGGCACTTGTAACAATAGTGTAAATGGGAGGGAAATTGAGCTCACCTTAAAGGTGGACTTCGGTCCTCTTGAAGGCTGAAAGCCCTGGATGAGCCTAGTGCCCAGCGGCAGCTCAGCATCCTTGTTTTGCTCCCTGAGACGTGTGTAATCAGAGAGAAAGTCCAGCAGAGATTACAGTCTTCAATCAGTCAGCAAGGAAAATGATATGTACATCATTGTCTCTGCTGCACATCCCTGGCACTGTCAGCCTGCATGCATATTACCTGTGTCAAAGCTGCCAGGGACATGACGAGAGACAGACACTGAGAGCCATCACAGAGCCGCCACTCAGGGGGGTGTCGAGTCTTGCCTTCTCGAACGCAGCCAGACTCAGTCTCCATAGGGACTCGAGTCTGACCTCTGGGATGTTGTTGTCGCCATTTAATGTACATGTTCAGATTCAAAATCAGTTCCCCTCAAACCGGAAATCGTTTTCAATGGGCTGAATAACACTGGAGGCCAGCTCTTGTCACCAAGAGAAAATACCAAGCACATACTCAGAGCTCTCCCTGGACTCGAGTCCAAGTAAGTTGAAATCTTTTACATCTGACCTTGAGTCGTACAGCACAGACAATAAGCTATTAACTTCTGGATTGCACAGTGGCAAAGCTATATCGATGGTCTGAGGAAAGAGGAAAAAGAACAGCAAGGAAAAACCAGCAGCATCTTTTAAATAACAAAAAAAAAGACGGCCTAATTAGACCCCATGAATAGCACATCACCGCATGGACAAATGGTAGATGAAGGCAATTGCATCTACTTTACTGAAACCTCACACCAACATCAATGCACACACCGACACCCCCCACACACTCACACTCACGCACAAACTTCCCTTCACAGTCTGCAGCTTTCAATTTAAACATCCGCCCGGACTCCAAAGGTAAATGCTGATGACAAATAACAACAGGAAATACTTGAAAAACAAAATCCCAGAGCCTGCAACCGCTGGCCATCGCTATCAGGTTTGCATAATAGCCGCCCTGTCCCACACCAGGTACCTGTTCACCTTGAAAAGTCCGGCCCTCAACGCAATGTCAACAAAAGCACTTTCTAGCTCGCCGATTCTGTTTGTCTCTTTGGTCCTGCTGGGACTCCAGAGGGAGGTCACCAAATTGTCTCTGGAATAAAAAAGGCGCTGACCTTCTGTTAAATTGGCCACATTCAGTAGACAGGGAATATCAGGTTATTGAGTCGATCCATGCTGTGTTGCCTTGCCTGGGGAAAATGATCTGCTCCATTGTCTGCCTTTTGCTGTTGATCAAGGGCAAGAAAGTGCCTGGAATGTAGAGAGAAAGCCAGACACTTTTAGATAAGAATTTAAAGTCTAATAATATATTAAAAATACAAAACAGTGCACTGAAGAAAAACTAGCCATTAAGTGGGATACTAACAGCTTGTGACCTATTAAGAGACTATTACATTTTTATAATCAGGGGCAACGAGTAGAAGGCTTTAAGCTTTAAACCTTGTGGGCTTTTATGCAGCATTTTGACAGAGAATACATATTTCAAACGGATGCAGCTGCAAAGCCTCAACAATTCCTTGCACTGTACTTTCAGGCTGTTGATTCCTTGAGAAAAGCAAATAATAGTCATTATGCAAAATTGCAGACCTATCCTTCAACAACTGGGGGGACCAGCTAAAATTGGACAAGGATGGGGAAGAAGCAGCCCCTCTTGCTGAAATATTCTGTATCTTTGGGACAGAATAATGAAATAAGTAATTTCTGCCAACAGTTCACATTACCTCCCCATGGTTAGGTAGCATAATCCCTATGGTATTTCTGAATTCTATCAAACATACAGTGGGAAATGTTATTACATTATTATAGTTTTTGCCTGTGTATAAACTATAGTGCACAGGCTCAAACTGTGCCTGTGCCTCTATATAGTTATTGTATTTATGTGTTTTGCACATGAATTGGAGTGAAAGAAGTTGAGAGCGATGTACAATTACTTATCTATTCAAACTGAGCTCGAAGAAGAACCTATCACAAAAAGCTATTTTGTACAGCACAAAACCACAAACTACTTTGGGTATAAGCACTACTTGAAATCATACCTTTCCATCACAAATCAAACTGCTGAATCGCCACAAATGAAAAGACTTCCTTTTTACCCTCTCATCTGTGTGTTTCACTAAAGATAGTTGCGAGGTGCACTTGCACGGAGCGTTGCCGTTCTTTCATAAAAATCCTTCCACACGATATTCAAACCCCATCAGTAAGAATAAGGAGCCAACCGTGCACAGTCTAGACCTGTTCCCCTTACCCAACTAAAACAAGGTAAAGATTTACCTGGCCTGCGTCAGTATTGGAGGGCACTGTGTCCATTTTCCTTTGTAGGGAACCCTATACCACAAAAAAATAATAACAACAATAATTCAGCAAACTGATACACGACCTCCCCGGCATTACGCAGAGCAGACAGAAAAACATCGAGTTCCACAAAAACAATCCTATTTTATTTTCATAAACAGGGAAACAGGGAAAAGCTGAGGCAGGTTGGGTGTTACGAGAAGGATGCCTAGCGTCGCAGAGGCGAAGCATACCTTTTCTTTTTCTTTTAATTGTCATTAGCTGTAGATCTTGATCACTTTTCACCGCATTTACTGCCTGTTGTCTCATTTGTGCACACGTGCGCGCACACAACGATCCTAGACAGCGGCAGGCCTAGTGTCAAGGGCGGAGGAGACTCTTAAATTGGGGGGGGGGGGACCAAACCCTGTAGGGGGGGGGTCCGGGGGGCATGCTCCCCGGATTTTTTTTTTTAAATGGTTTTAAACTGCCATTTTACAACAGTTTTCAGTGAAGAAAAACATGTTTCATGGCCATATGATAAGGCCTCCCCGGAAGATTGTGTTGATAATAAAGACTGTAGAACAGTGCAAGAAAGCAATATGCAACAAGGTGCAATAAAACATGCATTAGCCCACCTGTAGTGCATGCTGCAAATGCTGTGCAGCCTTGTAGGGTCGGGTTGCTGCACCGGATGCAACGTGTTCACTTCCCATATTAAGCTTAACTAGCTAGCAAAGTTAGCCGACAGCTTAGGAACACATGGAGTTACCAAACTACTAACCCAGAAACACGGTACTCTGAAATTAATGTAAATGCTATATAAAACGCTGTATTCACAATAAGGTCAATGTAATCCGGTCCGTATTAGCGTTATAACCTTTAGACTGTACCTGCGCGTCTCTGCTAGCTAAAGTTAGCCTCCCCTCCCATTGACTAGCATTGGCGGGCGTTAGCAAAAATACATTTACTTAATTATAAACACATGTGTTTCAACGGCAAGTTTCATCATAACGACATGTTTATCTTATTTTTAAAAAAATGGGTAAGTTCACTTTGTTTGGGACGGATTTTACAAACCTGCATGTGACGATGATTCACCGCTGCTGCCTTGAAAAGTTGCGAGCGCCGCTGCACGTCACCGCCGCCAGTACCAACGCCATGGGGGGGGGAGGGGGGGTTGCTGTTAATAACTAATACTTTTACATATTGTGGGATTGAAATGACATGCCTGCTGGCACATACGGGGACTATATGCACAGTGTTATATATATTTATGCATATGTCTAGTAGTGGATGTTCTTGTTTATTAGGGGGGTGGGGAAGATCCCCCCCGGTTCCGACGCCCTTGCCTAGTATTATCCTCACATTTTCAATGGCGTAGCTGGCGTTACGTGTATTACGTCATATCCTGGCTGGACGTCTAACGTTGACGTAAAACAGACGCTCCGTCGCACTCTCGGTTGTGCTAACAGAGCTAACGATAGCTCGCCCGAATCGTGTTTTTAAACAACCAGTAAAGCCAGCTGACACACCAGCAACACTTGGGAAACTTTTATCTATTTTTTTTTTGTTTTTAATGTGAGCACGTTACAGGTGTAAACTACTAATAAGACACGTTAGCCCCTAGCTAACGGGTCTGACCCTTTAGCCGAGCGGTTAGTGACGCCGCCTTGTGGCGCAGTACACCCCGTATCGAATCCCGCACCGGGCAAGAAAATAACCGCTTACATTGGCGGCAGCGGTGGGATCCGGAAGTGTGCGGATCCTCAGAAGTCTCTTCGGAGCGCGGGAAGAACAAAGCTTCCGGGAGAGGGTGACGACTGTAAACTACTAATAAGACACGTTAGCCCCTAGCTAACGGGTCTGACCCTTTAGCCGAGCGGTTAGCGACGTCGCCTTGTGGCGCAGTACACCCCGCATCGAATCCCGCACCGGGCAAGAAAATAACCGGTTACACGGGTAATAACGTACTTGCACCTCTTTCCGTGGTGTTTCTGTGAAATCCTACCATACCACAGGGCTTCCGGGATGAAACGGCTTAGGCAACGCCGAGTGAGAGGAGGAGGCTGGGAGAGAATAATGGTGGAAGTAGGGGGGCAAAAAAAACCCCAAACTTATTGTAACGTGCATGGATAAGAAGACACGCTGGCCGCTGGCTGGCGGGTCTGACCCTTTAGTCGAGCGGTTAGCGACGTCTCCTGCGGTGCGGGCGATACGGGTTCGCTTCCCGGCCGCGGCAGTTCCTGTGGTTGCGTTGTCCCCCCGAATTCGCTACATTGGTGTCAGAAGTGGGACGGAGCGACCCTAAGGCCATCGGAAGCGCATGCGCCCTGAGGCGTGAAGGAAGTGATACGCGGGGACGCGCTTCCCGAAGGAGGGGGGTAGTGTAACGTGCATGGATAAGAAGACACGCTGGCCGCTGGCCGGCGAGTTTGACCCTTAAGTCTAGCGGTTAGCGATGCCCCCTGCGGTGCGGGCGATACGGGTTCGATTCCCGGCCGCGGCAGTTCCTGTGGTTGCGTCGTCCCCTGAATTCGCTATTATATGTTGTTTTTAGCCAAAAAGAATGAGGATGTTAATCAGAAGAAGGCAAAAAAAAAAATCTTAAACGTCTTACAACAGCATTTATTTTTTTTAGATATACTCACTCACAAACATTTTCGGAGGGGTCGCAACCCCTCCCTTCCCCTCCCCCTTCCCCTATTCCACGCATATGGTAAGACTGACGTCAGTTCGTGGTTGACCGCTAAAACCGGGTTCATGAAGTGCTTCGCAGCTTCAAAAAAGAAAAGAAAAGAAAGTTGGCTTCCAAAACAGCGCAAATAAGCTTTTGTTAACACGACAGTGAGGAGCCGGATAAGAGTCACGCTTAGCAGTCACCCGATCACCACTCCGCCGCCACCCGGCGGAGGATCGCTCACCCGCCGCAGCCTTTATCTGGCACGGCCAGCCCACGCGCCTATCTGCGCTGGTGCTGAAGCAACGGCGCCACGTCAGGCGAGACAAACTTCCCGACATCGGACCGCGGTCCTTAGTTTATCAACCTACGTCCAGCTGAGGGGGGGGGGGCTGAGGAGGGGGAGGGGGGGGTGTTCTGCATCATAATGACTTTGAGGTAAACCAGTAATCAGAGGACGAGGGTGATACTTAAATCCGTACGTTTCATCCAGAAAAAAAAAAAAAAAAAAAAAGGAATTGGACCTCACCAATTTTTCCAAGATACCCCAGAATTTTTTCAAAATTGCCATCCACCGCAACACCGAGATTCTCTGGGCAGATTGCCCAAGAGGTCGGCGTATTGTATATTTCATTCCTGCAGGGGAGTAAAGATTATTACAATATTCAGATTGCCACGCGGGGGGAAATTAATTGGACTAATTAACATACAAGTAAATGATGATACCGTTAGCACATTTCATTAACTCAAACTGTCATTCTACGTTGCTGGTGCACTTGGCATTGCATTACAATGAATTGGATTCATTAAATTATGCAAATGAAAGGTACGACAGAATGGACGAGGGCCTTTTTGTGTTACGGACCGCGTTTTCTAACTCGCTTTCAGGAAGTGAACTAAGACTCAAAGAGCGCGTGCTCCTCACTCCGATGTACCTGATAAAGCCTTTCACACGGTATCGTTTTAATGATGTTCCCCGACACTTACCAGACAGGCTATAATGCACATCTTGCCTTCTCTGCTATACTGGCTCGCCTGTGATATTAAAACATTGTCGAGGTTACAGAAAAACAGCAGTAGCAAGTGCACCTAATTTAAAGAGAAAAAAAAATGGTACATCTTGTACGAAAAGTAAAGATAGCGACGCATGCGTTGGGGCGATTTCGGCTCATCAGTTTAACGTGTAACGCCTCGGTGTCAAGAATTAACTACTTGTTGGCTTATGTAGGACACGTAAGGAATTTTGCTGTTATTTGGGCCGAGGCCTTCGAGTGAACACAAGAGACTGCAGGCTGTTAAAACGGCCTTTTTTGGGTATTCGATATCGAACCAAGAGGCACGGTCTTGGGAAAAGTGCTGCGTATCATGTACGACTTCACGAGGAGACGAGCCCTCGTGCTCCGGCTGGAGCACGGCCGTGACATTTCCGTGTGCCATTAACTTCTCGTTAGCCGAGGGCCTCCTTCTTTTGCTCGGCCTCGAGTGACTTCATCTCTGCTACGCTACAGGAGAGGGTCAAGGGGTCAACCGTCTCTCCTCCTGCTCCCTTGGTTGTAGTGACATCTACTGGACTACTGGACATCTACTGGACCACTAGGTCCGTGACGCTCCTGCACCGACATGATGAGGACCACGATCGGGTGACTTCTCCCGAGAGAAGAACCCCGCAAACTGCCGAACTAAAGCGAACACGACGGTGGGTCGAGTGAGTTTACCGGCTTCTGCCGTCCTCTAATCGACAAACAAATCTGTCAGAAGAGACAACCGACCGAAAAGCTTCAGAAGTTTTACGCATAAAACAAGATAACCGTGGTACTCGTTTAGTCCATGTTAAGTCATTTTAGTATGAAAGATCAAGCTGCCCTTAAAACGTGGACATTGTACAACCATTATGCAACATTAGAAAAAAAAAAAAAAAACGAAAAAAATTCAATTGTTACATAAGGGCATATATCGGTGTTATATTGACAAATCTATACAGAAACAAAATCAACAGTATTTCTCAGTGAGACAGAAGTCCTATTGGCTTTCTTACAAGTGACGCTGTGTAATAAATGCTAAGCATACAACAGAATAGTGCCTTGCCGTCCACCGCACAGGGTGCAGTAAAAAGACCTGTGCCCCCAATACGACACGGTGAGTCTCCGAAGGGACATCCTGCTTGCTACTCTCTGTCACGTTAAGTTCAACATTCAAGCACTAAATTCACCGTTCCATGTATACTTTTACCATTCCTCAGTTGGACATTTTAATATATCGGGGGGTAAAAAATGAAAAAAAAAAAGAAAAAAAAACAAGAAAATGTTTTGACGAGCTATAGTAATACAGAACAAGGAAACCTAACATACAACTCAAATCAACAAAGAAAAAAATAACACAAAGACAGAAACATTATACATTTACCGACAGTGAGCATGAGCAAGTTTCTTGGGAAGTATACAAAACATTTTATACAAAAAAGGCTTATCAACAAAATGAAAGTGATGAGAACAGTGCTGTTTACTCTCTTATACTTTTATAACGAGACGTAACAAATAAAGAATCTTGGATCTTACAAAAAACACACACACACACACACACACACACACACACACACACAGTACCGCTTTCAGCAATACACTTGACACCATTTCGCCTGCCTAATAGAGCTGAAAGAGCGAGGCGCCGATACAGAATTGAACCAAGCTATTACGTTTAAGGTGATGGGGGTGGGGGTGGTGTCGTTTAAAAGACCCTGACGTGGTCAGATTCGAAAGAGCATAGGTTACACGGTGACGGTATAATTCACCTCGGCTTTTGGTCCATCAGGAAAACACTTCTCCATCACACCCCACAGTGCGCCCTCCAGCTACAGGGCAGGATTAACGTTAGTATGCACGAGCCAATCACAGTACTGCACGACCAAGTCACCCTGAGATTGTTATCAAATTTGGCAATTACCTCCCAAACATGGCTTTTTTCTTCTTCTTCATATTACAATGCGACATTTTGTTTTGAATTATTCAAAAAAACAAAAAACAAAAAAACAAAAACAAAAAAAATGTTTTTACAAAAGCACATTTGAAGTACACGATGAAAAAGCCATTTTTTTATATAGAATTTGGAGTTTTAAAATCACAAACCCATTTTCTATGCAAAGCCTATTATAAATAGCTGTTCAGTCAAAATATCCGATATGCTGACGTGCATATCACATTAACCGTATATGTTCAAGAGGAATTATAGTACAAAAGTTTTTAATTACATGATTGTTTTTCTTGTCCACCACCAGAACCGTAGGAGGTGTGAGCAACTACGTGGGGAGAGAGAGAGAGAGGATTGTGAATTTACTTGGCAAGCTCAAAGACTAAAAGAAAAGGAGGACACTATGAAAAAACAAATGCATATAAGAGGTGAATTATTACAGATATATTTGCATGGAGACAAACAGGGACATGGGCAATAACATTTTGTCAATTTAATAAAAATGGCTCTGTTAAGGGGTTTTGTGTTGCTCACCGGATTACAGAACAACCTTTTTTCCAACGAGACATCATTAGGAGACACTATTGACAAAGGCATCACACCTGCAGGAGCAAATTGCTCGACTGTGTACCATTTTTCTTTTCATCTTTTCTCGAAAACGCGCATCATTAACAAATAAGTAGCCTTAAATCGAAAGTGTCCTACACTTCCAACTACACAATATTGTACAAAATAAGGCATTTCCTTGTGTATACTGCAACCACCTTTTTTTTTTTAACCCTCTTCCTCATTCCCACCTGACCCTTCCTTTGTAAAACCACTGCTCTCATGGAAATGAATTGATTATTTATGCATTAAAATATATATATAATATATATTTCCTCAAAAACACGAACTTTGAAGTGAAAAGTAATAAAACAGGTGGGAATATATGAGGGAGATTGCAGAAGTTCGTAAGTGGAGTGTAAATCACTCCATGACTTCACTGGCTGATACAGTGGTCACGAGCTGGAGCGGGATCTCTGCGTTAGCCAGGATGTCCTGGGCGTTGCTGGAGCCCTGCTGGATGTTGGTGAGGATGAGGGTGGTCCCGCCTGCGGTGGTGATGATACTGTCTGAGGACCCCGCCGACTCCATTGAGGCCACCACGGCGTTGCCAGAGTTCACGCCTTTTTTGTTCTGATGGGTTTTTATGTGCTTCGCCAGGTGGTCACTCCGCATGAAGCGCTTGGAACATTCTGGACACACGAACTTCTTCTCTCCTACCAGAGTAAACAAAGAGGCTGAAAGATACTGTGGTGGACCCACTTTGCAACAAATAAGGAGAGGGTCAAATGAACACCCAGACCTTTTCTTTTCTGGGGGTCTATTTTATATATCAAGAGGTACATGCAGCTTTCTGGATAGTCTAATGTCACGTCCTTAGTTTGTCGTATAAGTCAACGAGCCACAGATGATGTCAAGATACATTGTGTGGAAACCAAAAACAACTTATCACTAGAACGACCGGGATTTCACTCCTATATTCTGTCAAGATAAATACCCAATTGAGATATTAATGCACTGCATATGTTAGTATTTCTGTTAAGAAATGACTGACACCAAAATTAAAATTTTAACAACTTTAATACTATTTTTCAAACAATCTAAAATGGCTGCTGTCCAACGCCTGTCAATACCGCAATGCTTCGGTGGTAGTCATGGTGCGTCTGTAACCAGACATGTTGGAAATAATCAGAAATCAAGCTTAGACTATTTCTCTGCACCGCAGAACACTAGTGTATTTCTAGGACAGAGCAATAAACTTAACGAAGGAAATGACGCGACCAACACACACCATAAATACTGACATGACGCGCCCCATCACACACAAATTACAAGCAGACATTTTGACCGCTCATGGTCGTTTTAGGTAGATCTTATCATATCTTTTTTTTTTTTTTTTTGGTGCAATTGATCTAAAACTTATTTTAATGCAAATATATGCAATTTTAGGAGCATTCAGGGAGCAGCAGGTCTGTTATCTTTTTTTTCTAAGGAAGTTATTAAACTTTGAAAATCCAGAATGGTCATAATGGCCGTCTTGGTCGTTCTAGTGGTAATTGACTGCAGACAGGATTTGAATTGCCCTGACTTTTGGAGTATAAGATATGGATTTTTCATTTTATACATCAAATAAAGGACACTTTTCTAAGATGTATGGCATAAGTCAGTGTCATAATGGCATAAGTCAACTGTGTGGTATAGAGAGCCATGACTATGCAAATTTTCATTCCAACTAGGGCGGTGCAATATATCAATATTACAAACCCCAATTCCGATGAAGTTGGGACGTTGTGTAAAACGTGAATAAAAACAGAATACAATGATTTGCAAATCCTTTTAGATCTATATTCAATTGAATACACTACAAAGACAAGATATTTAATGTTCAAACTGATAAACTTAATTGTTTTTTGCAAATATTCACTCATTTTGAATTTGATGCCTGCGACACGTTCCAAAGAAGCTGGGACAGGGGCAACAAAAGACTGGGAAAGTTGAGGAATGCTCAAAAAACACCTGTCTGGAACATTCCACAGGTGAACAGGTTAACTGGAAACAGGTGAGTGTCATGATTGGGTATAAAAGGAGCATCCCCGAAAGGCTCAGTCGTTCACAAGCAAGGATGGGGCGAGGTTCACCACTTTGTGAACAACTGCGTGAGCAAATAGTCCAACAGTTTAAGAACAACGTTTCTCAACGTACAATTGCAAGGAATTTAGGGATTTCATCATCTCCAGTCCATAATATCATCAAAAGATTCAGAGAATCCGGAGAAATCTCTGCACGTAAGCGGCAAGGCCGAAAACCAACATTGAATCCCCGTGACCTTCGACCCCTCAGGCGGCACTGCATTAAAAACCGACATCATTCTGTAAAGGATATTACCACGTGGGCTCAGGAACACTTCGGAAAACCATTGTCAGTTAACACAGTTCGTCACTACATCTACAAGTGCAAGTTAAAACTCTACCATGCAAAGCCAAAGCCAGATATCAACACCACCCAGAAACACCACCAGCTTCTCTGGCCCGAGCTCCTCTGAGATGGACTGATGCAAAGTGGACAAGTGTGCTGTGGTCTGACGAGTCCACATTTCAAATTGTTTTTGGAAATCATGGACGTCGTGTCCTCCGGGCTAAAGAGGAAACGGACCATCCAGATTGTTATCAGCGCAAAGTTCAAAAGCCAGCATCTGTGATGGTATGGCGGTGTATTAGTGCCCATGGCATCATGGGTAACTTGCACATCTGTGAAGGCACCATTAATGCTGAAAGGTACAAACAGGTTTTGGAGCAACATATGCCGCCATCCAAGCGACGTCTTTTTCAGGGACGTCCCTGCTTATTTCAGCAAGACGATGCAAAGCCACATTCTGCACGTGTTCCAACAGCGTGGCTTCGTAGTAAAAGAGTCCGGGTACTGGACTGGCCTGCCTGCAGTCCAGACCTGTCCCCCATTGAAAATGTGTGGCGCTTTATGAAGCGCAAAATACGACAACGGAGACCCCGGACTGTTGAGCAACTGAAGTCGTACATCAAGCAAGAATGGGAAAGAATTCCACCTACAAAGCTTCAACAAGTAGTGTCTTCAGTTCCCAAACGCTTATTGAGTGTTGCTAAAAGGAAAGGTGGTGTAACACAGTGGTGAACATGCCCCTGTCCCAGCTTTTTTGGAACGTGTTGCAGGCATCAAATTCAAAATGAGTGAATATTTGCAAAAAAAAACAAAGTTTATCAGTTTGAACATTAATTATCTTGTCTTTGTGGTGTATTCAATTGAATATAGGTCGAAAAGGATTTGCAAATCATTGTATTCTGTTTTTATTTACATTTTACACAACGTCCCAACTTCATTGGATTTGGGGTTTGTAAATCGATATTGTGATATGAGACTAGATATTGTCTGGGATTTTGGATATCGTAATATCGTGATATGGCATAAGTGTTTTAAAGGCAGTAAAGTGATGTAATTTTCTGAAGTGACCAGACTGTTCTAGCTGTTCTATTATTTGCCTTTACCCACTTATTTATTATACAGGCATTACTGATGATTATCAAAAACCTGATTGTGTGAATGCTTTGTGAAAGCACCAACAGTCATCTCCACAACATAGTCATGATATCAATATCGAGGTATCGGGTCCAAAAATATCGTGATATTTGATTTTGTCCATATTGCCCAACCCTAATTCCAACCACCGATAAAATGTGTCCTCCCCTCTCTGGTTAAAGGTGTACTAAATAGCGAAGTCGTCTGGTGTAGCATTGGGCTAAAATGAAAACCTGCAACACACATGGCCCTTTATGTCACAGGGTTGAATACCACTGGCATAGATAATCAAAATGAGTAGATGAGTCAATGAGTAGATGAATCAAGATGAGTAAATTTCTTTCTGTGGAGGTATGAAAATTCACAGCTGAGGTGTCAAAATTCATGGTTAAGTATTCACAAGAGAAAATTTATCTCTTTCATTCTAAAAGAAACAGGCAAATAAACAGAACATTTCGCCAAACGGCATAAACTGTAAAGAGGTTTGATAGAGCACTCCGTTTAATGCCTAGTCACAAAATGACTAGTAGACTTATTTTGTTTGAATACTTAATTTTTCAGAGGCTACTTGTCCTTGCATTGATAGAAAATCATGTTCTGACTGGCTGTAAATTTCACTACATGGCAAATGATTGTAAGAACTGTTCTGGAAGAGAGGCTATTACAAAAAGAGAAAAAACTAAATCAGATCAGAAAAAATAATCATACAGGGAGACCCGAGACTGCAGCTGAAGGGTTAGGGTCAGAGAAAGCTGGTAGTGAGTGCTCTACTACTGGATCAGAGGAGAAAGCTGGTAGAGCTATGCTACTGGTGGCAGTTGTATCTTCACAGGAGCGATCCAGAAGTTAAGACAGCAAATTGGTTCCACAGTTTTGACAGCAGAATTACCAAGCTCATGAAATTAGGCTATATGTTTCTATTGTGGAATTTCACTTAAGGCATCCCAAACAAACCTGACAGTGCTTCTGCTATCTATCAAATTTTTAATAAATTAATTCAGAGATCAATTATTTCTTGTATGAATACACTTTGAAGGGGTATAAAGTTAAAACATTTTACTTGCGCAGCCAATTCAGGTGTTTCCTAATCTGCAGACATGAAAAAAGCATAGTGCGTACCTGTGTGTGTTCTCCTGTGTCTCTGTAGCTCATCGCTGCGTGTGAACCTCTTCCCACAGAACATCCAGCTGCAAACGAAGGGCCGTTCCCCAGAGTGCCAGCGCAGGTGCGCTCGCAGGTGGGACGTCTTTCCATACACCTTCCCACAGCCCGCAATATGGCAAATGTGCTGCTTCTTCTTCCCCATATTTGATCCTCTGTGAAACACAGGTGTCAATGTTAAGATCTCTGTGGGGCCATTTGACAACTGGAGGTAGGAACCTTCGTCCATACAGAAATGGAGCACAGCGTGAGCATTCAGGGTGAAGCACACCAGCTAGGCTAACTCACCTCCCCCCGGACTCTTTACAGTTTGGGCAAGTGCAAGCTACTCGTCGCAACCTCTTGCTCTCCTGGCCAAGCTGGTCCTCCTCATCCACCAGTCTCACACGCAGGTGGGAAAGATCACTGGTATTCAGGGTGGAGTCAGTGCCTAGCTGCCAGTCCTCTGAATCAGGCTCTTCCTTTATCTGAATATCTGGGTAGTAGGAGCAGGGGGGATCAATGGAGACATCGATATCGAAAAAGCCTCTGATAATAACATGGCAAACAGCCTGCAAAATGCATACTGTAAATAGAGCTTTGTGTAACTGCATGTGATTGACTTCCTGACAGCATAGGAAGGTGTTTCACAAGTCTAACCTGGTACTTTGCAGTATCTCTATACAGACAACTTGATAGAAAATCTTTAGACAACTCCTCAAGGAGACAGTAACACATTATTTAACATTACAGCTTGTCCACACATAATGATTGATTCATTACAAAAGATGATCTGGTTTACAAAAAAATGCATACACCAGCCTATAGGTTAAAACATGTTTGCAGATGGGTACATTACTTTTAATTACCTTGACACACCTATCGTTAAATATGCGGTTTTCTTGTGCAATAAAATAATCGCACAAGTCGTAAGATCAAAATGTAAAAAAAAATAATAGGAGAAGTGTTCAGGTTTTTAAGTATTCAAGAGGTGATCTTAGCATCGAGCCGTGGGTGCAGGATTCACTTAAGTGTACACCCACCATATGCAGTTTATTACTCTCAAAAGAGCAGGTTAGCTGAGCTACGAGAGGGAGCGCGACAGTGGACTCACTCACACACACAGCCTCTCTATGCATCTCCTCAGCTTTCACTTCATACTAATCAATTCTCCTTACTTCATGTGATTTGGAATTCACTGCAGGTCTGCAACAGAAGTGTACTGACACCATTTTATTTCTTTGTATTTGTCTCAGAGCGAGTACTCATTTTACACGGGACCGATTTGGGTACTTTTAATGTGATATTAACCACTTTAGTCAGTCAGTTATATTCTGATGTTCGATTCTTAAATTTTAAAGTGGCCACTGGTACATTATGTCGCTCTAGGGGCAAACACATCACCCCCTGCGTTTACGCACACAGTTAAGTTGAGCTACGGATACAGCTCGATTAGGCCATGTAATTGGACTACTGTCATGTCCCAGTATACAAGAACCAGGGGAGAATCGATTTATTGACAGAAATATGTACGACCCCGGTATGGTAGGTGGCGATATGCCCCCTTTCAGCTGGTTGCTATTGGACCTTCTTCCGGTTGACCTATTGCGTCACTTACCAAACAAGCGATAAACCACTTAGCATGCCTGCAATAGTAGACCTGTTTGAGGTGCTTCCACCGAACATGGGATTTGCTCAGGGGTTCTTTTAAATCCTGCTTTGTCCAACTTTTCCGCCACTTTCTGAAATAGTTCGCCATTCCGCGTTCTCCTTCCATCCATGTACTTTAGGATATTCAACTCCTTTAGCTGACACAACGTTTGTCTCCTCGCCTGTCCAGAAATGCATGGTTCTCGCTCTAGCACTCGCCATGTTGACACTGTTTTTTTTTTGGACCCCCCCCCCCCTTTTCTCCCCGATTGTATCTGGCCAATGACCCCACTCTTCTGAGCCATCCCGGTCGCTGCTCCACCCCCTCTACTGATCCGGGGAGGGCTGCAGACTACCACGTGCCTCCTCCGACACATGTGGAGTCACCAGCCGCTTCTTTTCACCTGACAGTGAGGAGTTTCGCCAGGGGGGCGTAGTGCGAGGGAGGATCACAGTATTCCCCCCAGTTCCCCCCCCCCCCCCCCCCTGAACAGGCGCCTCAACTGACCAGAGGAGGCACTAGTGCAGCGACCAGGACACATACCCACATCTGGCTTCTCACATCTGGCTAATTGTGTCTGTAGGGACGCCCGACCAAGCTGAAGGTAACACAGGGATTCGATACCCGGATGCGCACCATGCCGATACTGTTGATTGATACTATGCTGTTTGACTTCCGGGTGAAAGACTACCGCGGGAACAATGGATCATGCGCAGAACGCCTAGGCCAGTTCGGGGCTGATTGAAGCATATACATGCCAGAGTAAATCGATCCCCGACTGCATCATCTAGGTGTGTTAGTCCGACTTCGAGAAATTCGATTTAGTACGATTTCAGTCGGACTAACACGTTTACATGTACTTTGAAAGTCCAGTTTTAGTCGGACTAACACAATAAATCGACTTTTTCTAATATCATGTAAATGTACTGACTGTTTATTCTAGAGACAGCTTTTCCACTGAACTCGGCTCCTAATAAAAATGACTGACAGTGTGATAATACACGAGTTTAAAGTGTAATTCCAGGGAACAAGGAATTGTTTAATAGCGGTAATGGTGGTGATGCCACCGCTCAGACAAAAGACCTGTATTTTGAGTTATAACAGGTTACAAAGGATCCAAAAAACATTTCCCTGTATAAGCAGGGAAGCAAATAGACAATGTCACCCTGACCTATCCAAGTGTAACATGCACAGATAAATAGACTCGCTAGCCCTTGGCTAATGGGTCGGACCTTTTAGTCGACTGGTTAATGTTGTCGCCCGTGGTGTGGTAGACACGGGTTCGCGTCCTTGCTGCAGCAGCTCCTGGGCTGCTCCCTGAATTTGCTACATTGGTGTCAGAAGTGGGATGGTGAGACCATGAGGCCATCAGAAGCGTGTGTGCCCAGAGGCGTGAGGGAGCTGATATGCTGAAGCGTGGGGACGCGCTTCCCAAAGGAGGGGGGTAGTGTAACATGCACGGATAAATAGACTCGCTAGCCCTTGGCTAACGGGTCAGACCCTTTAGTCAACTGGTTAACATAGTCGCCCATGGTGCAGGAGACCCGGGTTTGCGTCCTGGCTGCGGCGGTTCCCAGCTGCCCCCGAATTCGCTACATTGGTGTCAGAAGTGGGATGGTGAGACTGTGAAGCCATTGGAAATGTGTGCGCCCAGAGGCGTGAGGGAGCTGGTATGCTGAAGCGCGGGGACGTGCTTCCCGAAGGAGGGGGATAGTGTAACGATCACAAATGACTAGATTCGCTAGCCCTTGGCTAATGGGTCAGACCCTTTAGTCGACTGGTTAACGTAGTCGCCTGTGGTGCGGGTGACCCGAGTTCGCATCCCGGCTGCGGCGGTTCCCGGGCTGCCCCCCGAATTCGCTACACAAGCATTTAAATGAGTACAAAACCATGTCACAAGAACTGAACTGTAGGCTGAATACTGGCTTCTCTTCCAATAGCCTTTGAGAGCCGTATGTGATACCTTTTAAACTGTTCATGAAATTCAAGTTTTTTTGCATCCTGTTTTCTACAATCAATGCAGAAAGAAAGAATAATGCTTGTGCTTGCTTGCATTGGCATACAGGAACGGTGGAAACCACTGAATTTTTCTATTTGCCTAGTAGGCCAAATGGGGTGTTTATGCAGATATTACATAGCATGCGGAACGTAAACTTGTTTACATCAGACACGGAACAGCCGTGGAGTATGTGCATGTCCCCTATGCGTAACAGTCGGAAATGATGAAACATAGATTTTCATCCTACAATTCAGTGACAAAACCATTTTCACTTGGAAAGTGATATTTTAAAAGAGATCTGACTTTTATCTCTATGATTACTGTTAATTTACATTGGTGCTCAAATTTATAGGTAACAAACAGCCAAGCCCAAGAAGATCCAAGTATAGGCTGCTAAATGATACAGTATGAAGCATGAGGCTATGTGGTTCCAAGATACTATAATGCACATTTGCTCATAAAGTGCATTTCCCCCGATGTATTTTTGTGAAAGCCACATGTGGCGCGCAGAGAAAATAGACGCCGCTAAAACAATACTTTACTCTGCATGGAATATGCATGTATTCCGTGGCCAGTGGGAACACACTAGTGTACTAATGTGGCGGCCGAATGGGCGCAGACTATGATCCACAGCCATTCCACTTGCAGTGCAAACCTGACCTTAGAAGCAGATTGTTAAAAATGATTCTCTTAAGACTCTGTAGATCAACAGAAAACCTTAACTGGACCATGGGCCTTACGCTTGGAAACTTCTCCAAATTATTATCAAGTATTTAGCAGAGGGAACAACTAATGTCTTAAAAACATATGGTTTCGAGCAAACACCATAAAGAGATAAAAAATTAAGCTTGTATGTTCTCCTGGAGAACCATAATTAATTTAGGTTGCACAAGGATACAGAATGTTTAACCACAAGACGAACAGTTAGCAATTAACAAGAATGGCAGCATGCCCAAACAATTTTTTAAAAGCATATAAAGCATTGCATCTTTTGTCATATACATTTTTGGATAGTGAAAAGAAATTCCATACCTCCAGGGCTGTTCGTGTCCCCCTCTTGCTGGGTCATGGAGTTTACCGTTACTGTCTGCAGGTTGGGGATCTGCCCTGTGCTGATGCTGACTGGATTGGAACCCAGGGAGAGGGTCTGGACCGGAGCCAAGGTTATCTGCTGAGGTGGTGTGGTGGGCAGCTGGAGGTTCTGCAGGTTTTGCACTCCCTGCACCTGAAAAGTCTGCCATTGAATCTGTCCTGATGGCGTCACTGTCTGAGCCTGGATGATGAACGTCCCTGGGTTGATTAGCTGAACATTCTGCATAGTCTGCCCGCCTACTGCCACCGACTGGACAACCTGACCATTGCTGGTTTGGACCGGCACTTGCTGCAACTGGATGATGGGCTGGGCCGTGGATGTGTGGATGCTCTGGACCTGATTTTGCTGGATGAAACTCTCTTGGAGACCAGAACTAGCAGAGTCACCATGCTCTGTAGCCATGGATGACAATGAAGTGTCCTGTCCCGTCACCAAAGCCGATTCATTTGTTGTATCAGGCAGGTGAGAGGAGGCTGTTGGCACGTACATATCTGGATTTGCATTTGAATTGTTTACATGTAGTGTCTGAGAGAGGTGATCATCAGTCTTCTCCAAGTTCTCTGAGCCATCCACAGGCTGACTTGCCATAATTAGCTGACCATCAGCAGTGACCCCTGTTGCTATAGTCTGAGCACCAGACAGGCCGAGTGAGTCCAAGTCCACACTGTTAATGGGAACAAAAGTGATGTTCCCTGGCAAACCCACAGGCACATTAGTGACAACCTGACCCTGGTTGTTAAAGGTGGAGCTGCCAATAGAAACTCCCTGGACCTGCCCGGTCTGTGATATGAGGTTCTGGTTGTTCGTAAGGATGTCGGCAGCCGATGTCACACTTATACCCTGGCTACCATCAGGCAAGATCTGGATCTGCCCTGTCGCATCCTGACTCAGGGTAGCTCCTTCCACTGTAGGAGTGGAGAAGCTCAGTTGTCCATCAGCGGTCTGAATCTGAGGAATCACTTGGTACTGAATGTTAGGCACTGTGTTGGCAGACGAGGCATCAGTTCCTGACGTCACAAAGATTGGTTGATTCTGGAGGTTGTGGAGAGGAAGAACATATTGTCCGTTTGAAGTTAATATCCCTTGGCTCTGGATCTGTATCATTCCCGGGTCCTCCTTCGATACTGTTGTTGGGGTTAGCACCTCCCATCTATCGGTTCCAGTGAGCTGTACAGATGTGAGATCTGTTGTCTGAGGAACAGAACCACAGACATTTGAAAAATTGCAGTAATTTCATGGTTCAGATAACTTTTTTTGATGATTTAGGTCTAAGTTGCCAGAGAAGAGGAAAAGAGGAAGGCCAAAGAGGAGGTTTATGGATGTGGTGAGGGAGGACATGCAGGTGGCTGGCGTGACAAAGGAAGATGCAGAAGACAGGGAGAGATGGAAAAAGATGATCTGCTGTGCCGACCCCAAACAGAAGCTGAAAGTAGTAGTAGTAGTAGTAGTAGGTCTAACTTACAAAATGCTAAATAATTACTCTGAAACATTTTGCAAAAGTATGCCCTTTCATAGGAGAAACTCAATTTCTCTATTTAGTGCACTAAAAGCTCTTGGGAGAGAAAAACAAAAGTGTATGGTGCTGTTAGTTCACACAATATTATCACAATGAAAGAAAATTAAATATGATAGAAATATGATAATACAAATTGTGTGTGATATTTTAATACATGTAGTAGATTTTAATAAAATACATATAACTGCTTTTGAATTGAAAAAAGTAACACTAATTTCCTGTATTAAAAACTTATTAAATGTGACAAGGTCATCAAAAATCACTGCAGGAAAGAGAAGTCCCTTGTTTCAAAGAACTGCATTTATTTTTCCACACTATTAACATTTTTCTCCATGTTTACCAACTGAACATTTTTGAAATGTCTTCAAGGTTAATGGGTCAATTTGTATTTCAAAGTCCTGCTTTTCTTTCCTGTTGTTATGATGGCTTAAGACCAGGGTCCAAAACTGACACTCGCTAGTCGCAAAATGCGGGTAAATTTAGTCTTTGGTGAGTAAATTATGGAGACTATCTGCCACTCTGGCCAGTAGAAAAAATTGAATCTCCTACATGCACTGGAGAAAGCTACTGGTTTGCTATCACTAGATCTGCCGTGATGTGTGTGTTGTGCGTGGTACGTAATTGCGTCAGTCATCAAACCGCGTGATTTTTTTGTTACAGTACTTAAGGTACTTGTCATCTGGGCAACTGAAACCAGCAATGAGGAAATTTATTGCAGGAGTGGAGCCCCCAGGAAAGAAAAAGAAAACAGGCCAACTTCAGGCCGAAGAGACCACTGCTGCCACGGCCAATGAAAGCGCTCCCTCCTCATCTCATCCACCCGACACAGTCATCGAGCGGGAGACAAGGAGGAAAATTGCTTTGAGAGCAAACTGTCTGAAGACGTCTGACTATGCTACAACAGAATAAAAAAAACATATTAATATGAACTATGGCTTTGAACTTATTACTGTTACTTATTTTTACTTGTTATTAATAATTCCTTTATAATTGTTATATTCTAAAACTCCTTAATAAATGATCCTTCTTGCACTTAAAGGTGAATATCCCTGAATTTATTAATTCAAATGTGTTACACTTTAGTGTTGAAAGTGTTGAATTAATATTTCTGCACTGTTAGTTTTACTACTATTATTACTGCACACTCCAATAATATTGACTGAGAATCGCATATGAGATCAAGATTACATCCTAAATAGTAATAATAGTAAACTGCAATAGTAAAAAAGCAATGTTTTTGTTGGCTGGTAAAAAAAAAAATCTGTCTTGCCAGTTAAAAATGTTTCACCTACCAGCCAAACCACCTTGCCAAAAAGTTAATTTTGAACCCTGCTCAAGACTTTCTAACTACGTACACATTTCATCATGCTGCTTTCATCCCGTCTTTAACTTATTTGCTTAAACCATTTCAGAAATACCGTTTTAAATGAAAGTTAAAATAAGAGGAATTCTCACCCCGCACAGCTACACTAAACGGGTCACATTCTGAGTAGTAAGGCCTAACAGGGATGTACAGATTTTTGACGGAGACTGTTAGTTGATCAATGGTTTTGATACATTAATAACATACTAATTCAACCAGGATAACTAATACTTAAAAAAAACGCTGGCAATTTTGCTCTTGAGACAAACCACTGCTGCACACCATCCAGTTTCTCCAGATATTTGACCCCCCTGAAAGCCCTGAGCAGCACTTAAGCGCGCACACTTTCAGCAGCACTTACCAAAATGGGTTGAGAATTAGTGCATCAGCAAAAAAGTCATTGCTATGCTTCAGTGTTGTTACCCTGTGAACAAGTACACTGTCTGCCACCGCTTGTTTTGGGTGACAAGGAATTTCAGGTATTTCGATTGCATGTCTTGTGTCAAAACTGAGCAGAGCTTAGTGACTTACCACATCAGCGGCAGCACCTCTGTCCACCTCTGACGACGGTGACCCAACCTTGCTGCAGGTAGTTGCCAGCAGGTCGAGCGATGACGGCTGAGTGTCCTACCCACAACGGGGCGGGTTTAGAGGGAGGAGAAAGTGGGTGGCCGTTAGACCGGGCCACATAGGAAGTTTTGACTTATCCCCAACTTGCAAAACTCTGGAGCGTGAGCGAGCCTCGCCAAGCGCCGCTCACTGAACACACGGCGACCATGTGTAGGTACAAGGCAGAAAAATGTGTAAACCCACCTGATCTCCTCTTCCATTATCCTGCTGCAGAAAGCCGCTCCGACCGCCGTCCGCGTCCAAGGCAGCCATTTCCTCTTGTTTTACTGGCTGTTCTGGGGCTATGTCAGAAGCACAGCAGCAAAGCAACGCGAAGCTAACGTTAACCGTACAAACCTTCTAACGCTCACACAGCAGCGCAAAAAACCCCACAAGAACACAATACTCCTACTTACCAAGGGACCTGAACTTTACTTAAATGTCTACAAACGACACACTGCTCAAAACGACCGTGGCAGCGACGCTCGGCAACTAGCTACTTCAAAGCGAGCGGCCCCGGCAGCGTTTGCTGTTTGACGTAGGCTAGCTAGCTAGCCGGCTAACACGAGCTAACAGGCGTAGCTTAGCCAAGGGCGCGCTAGCTCGGGATAGCGCCCGACCACAGGGGAGGCGAAGTCCAGAGCTAGCAAAGCGAAGGGGCTAATTTAGCTTAGCCTCCGGGGGTACCTTAACTAGCTCGTTAGCCTCCGCTGGTTGCGAATGAAAGGGACACTACCTACCGGTCATTGCGTGACTCGCTGTGAATCGGAGAACGGACGTAATCACACGCCGCACATTTTCGGAAAATTATAGTGATTGCAGATGCGCAGCAATAAGTGATAACTGTCTTGATTTTTTTCTATTTTGATTGACGGGCAGTGGGAAACACAAAGGGTGGGGCCTCCACTGTTGACTGAGAACTTTTGCGTCACACACAGGAAATCCCGCCGTCCTTCTTAGGCGTGATTGGATAACGTTTCGATAACCTTTATTGCTATTGGTCAACACGTACGCCAGTCATTCTACGAAATTCATTTCCTACTTGGTATGGTTTTTTTTTCTCTTTCTGTTTCGGCCTTCACACAGAGCGTTGGTAGAGGGAAGGCGGTAAGCTTGTGTCAAACGTGTAGTCAAAATCGTCAATAGAATGTTTTCCGACAAGGTCAACTATCAGGACAAATAAGTCCCTCAAAGTTGAGAAAATGCGGTTATTCTCATGTAATCGCAATCGTTGCAGTTCAAAAAAAATTTCAAAAAAATACACCCTTCGGGTATATTGTTTATTTCCTCATACATTGTCTATAGACGCGTTCCCTCGTTTACATGCGCAGAATGTGCGTGCGCAGAATGTGAGGCAAACAGGGGCCACGAGTCTCATGTTCGCAAACGTTACTACGTTCGTGTCGAAGAGATCGTCACGGAGAAACTGATTTAAAACGAAACGAAACGCTTCGCGGTTGAACAAATCGTAAAGATGATAAAAACAAGCGTCTGCATTTTTTGTCGCATGCCGAAAGGGGAAAAACGAAGAAGACAGGCGTGGATTCGTGCGATCGGCCGGGAGGACCGGAAACGTGGTCAGAAGAGCCGGTATCAAACGCGAAGATTTGCGGAGAACATTCCACACGTGGTATGTATCAGTTTCTTCCAAAAATACATATTGTGATTGAACATA
This sequence comes from Lampris incognitus, assembly GCF_029633865.1. NCBI lineage: Eukaryota > Metazoa > Chordata > Actinopteri > Lampriformes > Lampridae > Lampris > Lampris incognitus. The sequence continues at coordinate 5,467,567 of NC_079221.1, forward strand.
CTGTAACGTGCATGGATAAGTAGACACGTTAACCATTAGCTAACGAATCAGGTTCTTTAGTCGACTGGTTAACGTTGTCGCCCGCGGTGCGGGGGATATGGGTTCGCGTCCCGGCTGTGGCGGTCCGCCGGCTGCCCTCCTAATTCGCTACATTGGTGTCCCCCCCCCCCCAATTTTCTCCCCAATATGTATCTGGCCAATTACCCCGCTGTTTTTGAGCTGTCCCGTTCGGGGCTCCACCCCCTCTCTGCCGATCCGGGGGCGCCCCGACCGACCAGAGGAGGCGCTACTGCATTGGTGTCAGAGGTGGTGAGACCGTGTGGTCATCGGAAGCGCGTGCGCCCAGAGGCGTGAGGGAGCTGATATGCTGACGCGCTGGGACGCGCTTCCCGAAAGTAGTGTAACGTACACGAATAAGTAGACACGTTACCGTTTTGTCGACTGGTTAACGTCGTCGCCTGCGGCGCAGGAGATACGGGTTCGCGCCCCGGCTGTGGCGGTCCCGGGCTGCCCCCCCCCCCCGAATTCGCTGCAATACGTAAGTAACAGCTCTAAATGTGATACTTTCCTAGTAGAGCAACTGCCAAACCAAAGTTTGAGTTGTAATGCCTAGCCTTCCTCAACTTTGACAGCGATTCCACCAGCTTTCTTGTGTCGTGACGTTTGACGTCATAACTTGACTCCGGCCTCGACCTCGTGGCCGTACAAACGATTCAACTTTTGTTGAATACAAACAATTCAACCGTACAAAGAATTAAACTACGAGGGCTTACCTTTGATTTGATGAAGCAAAACTCGTTTTCCTTTGATAACGGATGGTAAAAGCAGTCTTGGACGTGTCCACCGACAAAGTAATCGTGTGCTGACAAATATACTGCTCAAAAAAATAAAGGGAACACCTAAAAACACAATACAGACCTCGATGAATGAAATATTTCAGCTGAAAATCTTTATTTATTAGACAGAGGAATGTGTTTAGAGCAAAATAACCTAAGAATGATCAATGGAAATCAAAATCATTAGCCCATTAAGGTCTGGATTCAGAATCATACTCAAAATCAAAGTGGAAAATGAGAACATAGGCTGATCCAACTTCTGTGGAAATTCTTCAAGACGATTCAAAATGAGGCTCAGTAGTGTGTGTGGCCTCCACGTGCCTGTATGCACTCCCTACAACGTCTGGGCATGCTCCTGATGAGACGACGGATGGTCTCCTGAGGGATCTCCTCCCAGACCTGGATCAGGGCATCGGTCAACTCCTGGACAGTCTGTGGTGCGACATCACGTTGGCGGATGGTACGAGACATGATGTCCCAGAGGTGCTCGATTGGATTCAGGTCTGGGGAACGTGCAGGCCGGTCCATAGCATCAATGCCCTCGACATACAGGAACTGCTGACACACTCTGGCCACATGAGGACGAGCATTGTCATGCATGAGCAGGAACCCAGGGCCCACTGCACCAGCATATGGTCTGACAATGGGTCTGAGGATCTCATCCCGGTACCTAATGGCAGTCATGGTACCTCTGCCTAGCACGTAGAGGTCTGTGCGGCCCTCCAAGGATATGCCTCCCCAGACCATCACTGACCCACCGCCAAACCGGTCATGCTGGAGGATGTTGCAGGCAGCAGAACGTTCTCCACAGCGTCTCCAGACTCTCTCACGTCTGTCACATGTGTTCAGTGTGAACCTGCTCTCATCTGTGAAGAGCACAGGGCGCCAATGGCGAATCTGCCAACCAAGATGTTCTCTGGCAAAGGTCAATCGGGCTGCACGGTGTTGGGCTGTGAGCACAGGCCCCAATTGTGGACGTCGGGCCCTCATACCATCCTCATGCATTCTGTTTCTCACTGTTTGAGCAGAAACCTGCACATTAGTGGCCTGTTGAAGGTCGTTTTGTAGGGCTCCGGCAGTGCTCCTCCTGTTCCTCCTTGCACAAAGGACCAGATAGCGGTCCTGCTGCGGGGTTGTTGTCCTCCTGCGGCCCCCTCCACGTGTCCTGGTGTACTGGCCTGTCTCCTGGTACCTCCTCCATGCTCTGGACACTGTGCTGGGAGACACATCAAATCTTCTTGCCACAGCACGCATTGATGTGCCATCCTGGATGAGCTGCACTACCTGAGCAACTTCTGTAGGTTGCAGATACCGCCTCATGCCACCTCTAGTGGTGAGGGCACTAGCAAAATGAAAAACTAACCAAAGATCGGCCAGAAAAGATGAGGACAGGCAAATGGTCTGTGGCCACCACCTGCAAATCCATTCCTGTTATAGGGGTTGTCTTGCAAATTGTCTAATTTCCACCAGGTGGAAATTAGACAATTTACCAACAGGTGAAATTGAGTCACAAATCAGTGTTGCTCCCTAACTGGACAGGTTGATATCTCAAAAGTGTGATTGACTTGGAGCTACATTGCATTGCTTATGTGTTCCCTTTATTTTTTTGAGCAGTGTACTTCTGTAACCGGTTATTTTCTTGCCCGGTGCGGGATTCGATACGGGGTGTACTACACCACAAGGCGACGTCACTAACCGCTCGGCTAAAGGGTCAGACCGGTTAGCTAGGGGCTAACGTGTCTTATTAGTGGTTTACAGTCGTCACCCTCCCCAGAAGCGCACCCTCGCGCTTTGTTCTTCCCGCTACGAAGAGACTTCTGGGGATCTGAACACTTCCGGATCCCACCGCTGCCACCAATGTAACCGGTTATTTTCTTGCCCGGTGCGGGATTCGATACTAGGTGTACTGCACCACAAGGTGACGTCACTAACCGCTAGGCTAAAGCAGTGGTTCTCAACCTTTTTGGGGTCCTGGACCCCCTGCGTATTTTTGATCTACCCTGAGGACCCCTCCACCTGATCTTGGGGGAGGGGGGATGCAATTTGATAGAAACAGTAGAAACTGAATTTTAAATTGCATTATAGCATTTATTCACTCTTTGGGGCAAAAATAAGAGCTTTCAGTTGTAACTTAGATATAGTTAACAAAACAGAATTCTTATGCAGTAACTTTCAGATATATGTAACAAAACAGAATATGTATTCAGTAACTTTCAGATATATGTAACAAAACAATATGTATTCAGTAACTTTCAGATATATGTAACAAAACAGAATATGTATTCAGTAACTTTCAGATGTATGTAACAAAACAGAATATGTATTCAGTAACTTTCAGATGTATGTAACAACAGAATTTTTATGCAGTAACTTTCAGATATATGTAACAAAACAGAATATGTATTCAGTAACTTTCAGATGTATGTAACAACAGAATTTTTATGCAGTAACTTTTAGATATATGTAACAAAACAGAATATGTATTCAGTAACTTTCAGATATATGTAACAAAACAGAATATGTATTCAGTAACTTTCAGATATATGTAACAAAACAGAATTTTTATGCAGTAACTTTTAACAACGCAAACGGGAGCGAGATCTCTTATTAAAATACAACAAATTACACTTGTGAAACAGATGTAATTAGAGAAAAAAGTCCTGTTACCCTTTATAGTTTAGGTAGATAAAGGTCTCAGTCACATTTGAATAAAATAATCCTATTTCTATAAATGTCATAGGATCTTTTTTTTTAAAGATATTTTATTTTCACGGACCCTTGCAATTACACCACGGACCACTAGGGGTCCCCGGTTGAGAAACACTGGGCTAAAGGATCAGACCCGTTAGCTAGGGGCTAACGTGTCTTATTAGTAGTTTACACGAACACTTCAACCGTACCAAGAATTAAACTACGAGGGCTTACTTTTGATTTGATGAAGCAAAACTCGTTTTCCTTCGATAACGGGTGGTAAAAGCAGTCTTGGACGTATCCACCGACAAAGTAATCGTATGCTTCTAAATACTTTACGCATTCGTTGCTTCTTTCGTAGATATACTTGGTGTGTTTACACGGCGACGTTTTCAACATAAAACGGGGTTGTTGCGTTTCAGCCGTTCGTTCACACGACAACGGCGTGGCGGGGGCCTGAAAACGGGTTCCTGAGCGAAATCTTCAGAAAACGCAACCCCGTCGCCGCCATGTAAACCGGCAAGACTGGTTCCTGCGAAAACGGTGACGTCACGGCCCCCTTTCGCACATGCGTATTGCGTTTTCGGTCAACCAGGCCACGCGCGAGTGAGAAGACGACGTTTGTGCTGTTATCGCTGCTAAATTTGTCAACGCTAATCAGCGTTTTCCTGGAACTGTGATTAGATGCTTTAGCGGCTCCGCTTCATCGTCAGTCCGGACAAAATTATCTGTTTTCGAGCGTACACTCGCCACCCTCTGTTAGCTCACCGCGCTGAGAAGAAAGCATCTGTGCGCATGCGCGTGGTGGCGTCCACCGTGTAATGATCTGTGCCCTCTGGCTATGTTAACTTATAACATTAATAAAGCAAGGACGACTTCTCTCGTGCTGGGTGTTTATTCACCGACCGGATTCCGACTGACGTTGTTACGTACATCACGTGACTTTGTTGTGGCGCTACGGAAAGCCGTAAGGGACATTAGCAAATCAAATATTACTAGCAAATATTACATCTCCCTTTTTCTGAAAAGTGCTGCTTTCTCTGCAGAGATACAGACCACGTTGAGCACGTTTATAAGCGAATACAATCTTAATAAGAAAGAATATGAAAGTGGAACTCTTATATAACTGGACTGCAACAAAGTAGTGTAAAACATTTCCTTCACTGTCTAAATGTGACACCGTAATAACATTTCATCTTTTTTTTTTCATTTCATTACTGGTAACTGCAAACAGCAGGTAGGTACACAAGGTAAGTGAACGCTGTAAATATTTCTTTTCAAAACATAGCAGGTATAGTACAGGTTGGTGTAAAATTCTCTTTTTTTAACATTCATAAGTCAAGGATTTGTCTTGGTTTGATCGTGCGACCTGACCTCGTGGTGTAACCAGGCTGTGTGTCTGGTTGTCGCTGATTGTTCGTGTCTGGAGGTTCAGCATGCTCTTGCTGATGGGCTTGTGTGTTGTTGTTAGCGCTGGTAACAGTCTGCTGTGAAGTGTGTGTGTGTGTAGTGTGAGCGTTCACTCTGCTTTGTCGCAGGTGTTGACGGTTGCGTTGGTAGATCTGACCTTCTTTGGTTTGGATGTGGTAGCTCCTGTCTGTGTTCGCTGGTCTTTCCACAGTTGCAGGTCTCCAGGATCCATCCTCCTGCCGGAAGCGGATTGGTGTGCCTGCGGGCAGGTGGGGCAGAGGTTTGGCTGTTCGGTTGTAGTATGCCTGCTGGCGCTGTTGACATACCTCTCTCCTTTTGTGAACATCCTCCTGACTGGCGATCTGTGGCTGCAGGTGTTTTGCTGTTGATGGGAGAATGGACCGCAGCCTCCGACTCATCAGTAGCTGTGCCGGTGATTTCAGGTTGTCCACCGGTGTGTTGCGATACTCCAGTAAGCTCATGTAGGGGTCTTTGTTCTCAGCTTTGGCTTTGTCCAGGATGCGTTTGGCCGTCTGGACAGTCTTCTCGGAGAGGCCGTTGCTCTGTGGGTAGTGGGGGCTTGTGGTGGTGTGTGAGAAACCCCATGTCTGTGAGAAGTTGCGGAACTCACCAGAGCTGTAGCACGGACCGTTGTCGCTGATGATAGTCTCGGGGATTCCGTGTCGAGCCATTGCTGCTTTCAGCTTCATGATGACGGCAGATGAGGTGCAGCTGTAAAGTCTTTCTAGCTCGAAGAATCTGGAGTAGTAGTCCACAGTGACTATGAAGTCCTGTGAGTTCCATGTGAATAGGTCTGTGCCTATCACTTGCCACGGCCGCTCGGGTATGGCGTGTGACATCATTGGTTCCTTTGCATTTGCGCTGCGCCGTTCTTGGCATATGCTGCAGTCTGCTACCGCATCCTCGATCTGTTTCCCCATGCCAGGCCAGAACAGTAAGTCTCTTGCTCGGCATTTGCTTTTTTCCACGCCAAGGTGGCTGGCATGGATGCGCTGTATCATGTCCTTGCGAAGCTTTTGGGGGACAATGATTCTCTCACCTTTGAACAGGATACCGTCCATTTCTGAGATTTCTGCTCTGTGGTTCCAGTATTCCTGGATGCTGGGCGGGCACTTTTTCTTTGTGTCTGGCCAGCCAGTGAGTGTGGCTCGTCTGAGTGCGGTGAGCTGTGGATCTTGCGCTGTTTCCTGCTTGATTTCTGTGAGTCTTGTGTCGCTCACAGGGATGTTGCTGAGGACTGTGTGCACTTGGGCCTCCATCCCTTCCTGTAGGTCACTGTCGTGGTGTTCTATTGACTTGCGTGACAGTGTGTCGGCCACCGGTATGTCCTTACCGGGGCGGTGGATGATTTGGATGTCGTATTTTTGGAGCGCCAGGATCATCCGTTGCAGCCGGGGTGGTGCTGCTGCCAGTGGCTTTTTTAGTATTGCCTCCAGAGGCTTGTGGTCTGACTCCACAATTACTTTTCGTCCATACATGTACTCGTGGAACCTCTTGCAGCCGAAGACCACAGCGTAGAGCTCCTTCTCTATCTGTGCGTAGTTTTCTTCAGTGCTGTTGAGTGACTTGGACGCATAGGCAATTGGTTTGCCATCTTGGAGCATGACAGCCCCAAGGCCACTTTTGGATGCATCCACTTGGAGTCGCAGCTCTTTCTGCGGGTCGAAATATGAGAGTACTGGACCTGGGTGCTGTGTAATGAGATTCTTCATCTCTTGGAACGCCTTGTCGTGGACTGCATCCCACACAAACTCACTGTCCTGTTTCAGAAGCTGTCTGAGGGGTGAGTTTATCTGTGAGAGGTGTGGAGCAAATCTGGCGAGGTAGTTGATCATGCCGAGGACTGTCTCCAGCTCTGCTTTGTTCTGTGGGGGTTGCATGTCCTTGACCGCCTTCACCTTGTGTGGGTCTGGTTTGATGCCTTCGTGTGAGAGCGTGTGGCCGAAGTAGCTTACCTCGGACACGCATATGTGACACTTGTCGGGGTTGAGCCTCACCCCTCGCTCCCTTGTGCGCTTCAGCATCGCTCTGAGACGCTGGTCATGTTCCTCTTTAGTCTTGCCGAACACTAGTATATCGTCCACTATGGCCGTCACACCGTCCAATCCTTCATATGTTTCATCCACGCGTCTCTGGAACTCGTCTTGAGCGGACACGATTCCGAATGGCAGTCTGAGGAAACGATACCTGCCAAACACTGTGTTAAATGTCGTCAACATTGAGGATTCAGTGCTCAGTTTGATGGCCCAATAGCCTGACCGCGCGTCTAACACGCTAAAGTACTCAGCTCCAGCAAGCTTTGTGGTGGCGTCCTCCAGCGTGGGGAGGGGGTAGTGAGGTCGTTGTATCACTTTGTTAAGAGCTCTGGGGTCTAAACACACTCTAAGTTTGCCTGTCTTTGGCTTCTCAACAATGACGAGTGCGTTCACCCATTCTGTGGGTTCTGTTACCTTACAGATTATGCCGCCTTTCTCCATGCTGTCAAGCTCGTCCCTCAGTTTGCTGCGTAGGGCGATGGGGATTCTGCGTGGCGGGCAGACGACCGGCGTTGCATCTGGTGTGACGCGGAAGGTGCACTCGCCTGGGAACTCTCCTATTCCTTGGAAAACATCTGCATACTCATCCATTATGCTCTGTGATGTGACATTGTTTTCCTCGCTCACAGCCATCACTATTTTTACCAAGTTTAGGTCACGGCATGTTTTCATTGCCATGACTGGTGGGGCGTTTGTGTCAATGACGTAAAAGTCCAGCATAATTGCATTGTCTCTGTACTTACATTTGAGTTTGCATGTGCCTTTCACGCTCAGCGCGCCTCCTCCATATTCAGTGAGACTGTGTATTGCTGGTTTCAGTGTCACATTTTTGAACAGCGCCTGGAACAGGTTGGTGGGAATAGTATTGGCCTGTGCCCCAGTGTCTAGTTTAAACTTTACCTTCTGTGGAGGTGTGCCAATTCCAACCTCTACGTAAGCCTGCTCGTTGCTTTTTCCGTTGTTCTCTATTGAGATGCAGTCTATGTACAGCTCTGTCTGTTCTCCCACAGCGGTGCTCTCCACTGTAATGTTGTCGAAGTACAGTTCTTCCTGCTCTCTGTCAGTGGTGTACTCTTCTGGGTTCTCTCCGACGGCATGTACTGTGCCGCGGTAGTACTTTGTCTGTCCCTGGGAGCTAGACTTGCATACTTTAGCAAAATGATTGAGCTTCTTGCATTTAATGCATTGTTTACCCTTAGCTGGGCAAGTGGCTTTAGCGCCGTGTAGCCCTCCACAATAGCTACACGCCCTAGCGGCGGTGCTAACGTTACCCTCCCTTTGTCTGAAGTTAGCGTTAGCTGCTTTGGGTGCGTTCGGTTTGTAAGTCTTTCTGCCTATTGCGTGCACCGTTTCATGTGTGCTGCCCTGGCCCATAGACTTTAGCTGTTGCTTTGCTAGCTCGTGTGAGCGGGCTACATCTATGGCCTTTTCTAGCGTTAGCTCAGCTCCCTGGCTAAGTAGCTTTTCTCTCACTCTGGGTGAGTTGGTGGCAAACACGATGCGGTCCCTGACCATCTCGTCGGCATTTGGGTAGCCACAGTCTTTGACTAGGAGCTTTAGCTCAGTTACAAATCGTTCGAAGGATTCACTCTCTCCCTGCATCTTTTCATGAAATTTATATCTGGCATAAATCGGGTTTGCTTTGGGGGTGATGTACTCAGTGTACTTATCGTAGTACGTTTCTAGCTTCTTGGCTTGTTCTCCGCTGAGTGTCCAAGTGTTGTGCACATCTCGCCCTTTTTCCCCTATCCAGAGCAGGAGGTAGCTGCATTTCTCCTCTTCGTTCTTCCCGCGCAGGGGGCCCGTGAACATTAGCTCCGTTGTTTGTCGAAATCGTCTCCATGCTTCAGGTAAGTTCGCCGATTCCCAGTCCATCCGTGGAGCTGGAACGCCGTACGAATCCATATTGGGTATTTAAACTCCGCTACTCTGACACCATGTAATGATCTGTGCCCTCTGGCTATGTTAACTTATAACATTAATAAAGCAAGGACGACTTCTCTCGTGCTGGGTGTTTATTCACCGACCGGATTCCGACTGACGTTGTTACGTACATCACGTGACTTTGTTGTGGCGCTACGGAAAGCCGTAAGGGACATTAGCAAATCAAATATTACTAGCAAATATTACACACCGGAAAGGCTCTCTACCGCAAAGTTTCACCGCCATCTACTGGCCTGGCATGCATACTACAGCGTTTTCAGTCGGGTTTTTTTTTTCGTATTCAGAACGATGTCGGAACTTTTTTAAAACGCAAAGGAAAAACTTTCCCGTTTTTGGTTTCACTGTGGCACGCACGTTGTTTGTCGGCCACGTTTTGCCACACGTTCTGCGCGCGCAGCTTGTTTACAACGGGACATGGGGGTCTGTCGGATTGTATATTGCAGATTGCAGCATGGGCCAGATAGCGGGCCGTGGACATCTTTTTGACATCCATCCATCCCGTTAAATAGTAAGACTGGTCATGCTCAACTTTTGTTGTGACTTCTCTTATGCACACTATTGTAGTGTTACTATTCGTGGGTTACTAACTTAATCGCTATTATATATAAGTACACGGAGACGAGGATGCGGCACAAGTCTGATCTTTACTGACGGAGACATCACACACTACCAGGCTCGACCAGTGTATTACAGAACTCAGTAGTGGTGACAGTCCAACACAATCGAGCACCGAGTGCTCGATCCAATACACCACAACTTTCAAGGTTTCTACCTTGTCCTACCGCTGATGCTCGTCCAGGGCAGGCCATCCCACTTCCGGCACCGTCACATTAAACCTATACTGCTTGAACCCTTTGCTTCTTGCATCCTGGATATTTACAAAACCACCACATCAACAAGCAAAACGGCTCCAAAGCGTTAAACCATGCTGCAGGATTTTTGTCTTGATGATTTCACCTGACAGTACGTCACAGAGGAGGTTTTTCAAATGTTCCCAATGCAGCAACCGAAAACAGACAGTGTATTCCTGGATTCATCATCTCAGATTTGTTTGATTTTTTTGCAGATTAGCTTAAACATGTATTTTTAGAGTATGGATTTATTTTCCTTACAGTTTTGGTACCAGGTACTTACTGAGACGGTAAGTCAATCAATCAATCAAGTTGCATTTTATCTGTCAATTGTGCCATTCATCCTGGCACATCTGCTGTTTTATGTCTTTTATGCATGTTCAATAATCCAGGTAAGAGAATCAAAGAAGGCTGAGTCAGATCATCTGGACACAATGTTTACTGACAGGTACGTTTCATCACTCATCTAAGTGACCTCTTCAGTCTCAACTGACCGCAGGTGTCCCCACCCTTATAAACAACACAGCTGCATAACGACCAAAACCAACGACCAGTTTCATATGCGAATATGGGCATGACCCTTAACTAGAGTTTCTATGGCCATGTGTACTACTCACAGAGGATTTGGGAATATTTGCAATCACAGTATTGTAAAATGATGTCAGATGTACTCTTTCAAGGGGGAAGATGTGAACATCCTTGATAGGGAGGAACACTGTCGAACGGGGAGTCAAAGAGGCCATCTATAGGAGGAGGGAACGACCATCCCTGAACCGGGGGGGGGGGGGGCTAAAATTATATCTGTCACCATCTTACAATGCTGTGATTGCAACTATTCCCCAATCCTCTGGGAATAGTACAAATGACCATTGAAACTATTCAATTCAATTTATTGTCATTAAAAACAATGCAGGCACATGTTAAAAATGAAATGAGGGCTGCGGCTTCGCCAAACAGTGCAAGACAGACACAGACAAACATAGCAAACATACTACGTAGTATAAGATCTATACAGATGAAGACTAAAAGCTAAAAATAAGTTAAAAAAAAGAAGGTATAAAAACATTTACAGACATTCAGTGGGTGGCCATGTTCAGGTGGGCAACAGCTTGGGGAAAGAAGCTGTTTTTGAGCCTGGTAGTGCGGGCTCTGAGGCTCCTGTAGCGCCTCCCAGAGCGCAGGGGGGAGAACTGTCTATGGTTGCGGGTGGGATCTCTGCTGATGCTCAGACCCCTTCGAAGGCAGCGTTTGTGATAAATGTCTCTTATGGCTGGGAGCTGGGTACCGGTGATGTGCTGGGCCGCCTTGACGGCCCGCTGCTGAGGTCTACTGAGGTGCGGTTGCCGTACCACACTGAGATGCAGCTGGTCAGGATGCTCTCTGTGGCGCAGTGGTAGAAGTTGGGGAGAAATTTGGAGGATAGATGGGCGCCTCCTCAGGAAGGCTGAGGAGGCGCCTTTTTCACAAGTTAATGGTAACGCCCATATTTGCATATGAAACCGGTCGTTGGTTCCGGTCGTTGTTTATAAGGGTGGAGATGCCTGCAGTCAGTTGAGACTGAAGAGGTCACTTAGAGAAGTGATGAAGCATCCATCCATCCTTCCATCATCCAAGCTGCTTATCCTGCTGTCAGGGTGGCGGGGAAGCTGGAGCCTATCCCAGCAGTCATTGGGCGGCAGGTGGGGAGACACCCTGGACAGGCCGCCAGGCCATCACAGGGCCCACACACACATTCAAACCTAGTACGGTCGATCCACCTGACCTACATGTCTTTGGACTGTGGGAGGAAATCGGAGAACCCGGAGGAAACCCACGCAGACACGGGGAGAACATGCAAACTCCACACAGAGGACGACCCGGGACGACCCCCAAAGTTGGCCTACCCCGGGGCTCGAACCCAGGACCTTCTTGCTGTGAGGCGACCGCGCCAACCGCTGCGTCACTGTGCCGCCCACCATCATGTTTGATAAGTAGAATGTTTTTACGGTTATCGCCGACCAGACACCAACGACGATGAAACGTGTCTGTCAAGAAACGCCGTGTCCAGATGAGCTGGTTCAACCTTCTTCGGTTGCTCTTTTACATCCACACAAATTAATAGCGTCATTTCCTGACTAAACGAATAACAAAACTATCGAGAGTTGCAGTTTTCAGACACTTTACATGCTGGCGGTTTGGGGTAAAAGATCACAACAACAATAGATTATACTTGCTATTCTTTACTGAATTTGTATTTTACCACCCCACCCCCCCATACTATAGTGAAACTGCATTGAAATGAGTGTCTGCATGCTATTGTACCCGCTCTGTGCCTGTGATGCTATCAGGACCCCACTTCTAAGTATTATTTGTGGTGTGTCAGTTCCTCACAGTGTGCGACCGGAGAGAGGCTATTTCTCTCAACCTTCAATTCAAACTTGGCCCATTACAGCCAGACTACAAAAGCACTTTCCTGGCACTCAGGAGCTCACAGCAGTGAATGGTGGATATTTCCAATCACTCCGCTGTCAATCCAAGTGTCAGGTAAACACAGGCCCAAGGAAACGGCTTTAGAAAGACCTCGCAGCTACACGTGTCTGTCTTACCGCAGTGCCCCTTGGAAACTTCTCGGCAATTTCAGCAAAGACCTCCGAGGTAAAGGGAAAAGTCAAATATCCTAATGGCAACGCCACAGCCAACGTTCTGGGGGAGGGGGGGGGCACGGTGGCCTGCACAACACGCGTAATTGCCAGAGCGTTTGTCTTTGCACCCTTCGGACGAACTAGAAACTTGCAGAGTTCGTCTGCGGCCGCGGATCTGGACGAGGGACATGAGGTCGTATTGACCGACCTGCTTCTAGTATACCCCTAGTGTAATGGGCTCGCAAAGACTCTGCAGCAATTACCCGGTGGGGGCTTCGCTTCATTTGTGAGAACAAAATGCAGTGGGTGCCGTTGTAAATAGCAGCATTTATGCCTCTCTCGCCATGCTAACACACACACATATATATATATATATATATATATATATATATATACAGCCTTTCCATCTTCTTTAAAGGGACATCGTCGCACAACGTGAGATGTAATAGTGGGCCATCGTGTGAATAGTATAATGTGTGTGTGTGTGTGTTGTTTTTTTTATATAAATTTATTTCTGATTTTTCCCTTTTTCTCCCAATTTAGTGGCCAATCGATCCCTATTTTAGCTCAAACACCCACCCTCGTACTGCATGCGTTGCCAATTATTGCTGCTTCATCGAGTCCGGCCTTAGTCGGATCTGACGAGACCGGGGCGCGAACCCCGCTTAGACCGCTACACCACCGCGGACCCCTAAAAAGATGTCAGATCCGCCCCTCTTCTTTGGAGGAACTTGCTTTCTGCCGCACAAGCTGGCGCTCTCACATCTCAGAGGGAGTGAAGGGCATGGAAAACCAGCGCACACAACACCGTGTAGCAAAGCGTGCGAAGAGGCGTGCTCGCAAAGCTACCCCCCCTACCCCCTCCAGCACCACTTTTACACGCCCGGTCTGCAGCCGCAACTGTGCATCCAGGATCGGACTATTCAGCCACCAAAGGACCCACAAATAGAAGAAGATGGTCATCATCGGGCACGATGGACAACCAGCCAGCAAGAGTGTGTGTGTGTGTGTGTGTGTGTGTGTGTGTGTGTGTGTGTGTGTGTGTGTGGTGATGCGTCTAGTGCAGCAGTGTGTAGCTGGAGGGAAGGTGCATGTCTTCTTCCAACCCGCTTGTGTCCTTCCTGCCCTTAGCTTGCTGCCGCTGGCTAGCCTCTGTGGCGAATAGGGAAGCGTCCTAGCGTGTAAGCCTTCCCTTGCCAGTACATAGCCTCTCCTTCACCAAGACTCCTGCCAGGCCTCCCCGTGGCCACACGTGGTAACTGGGGTCTTGGGGCCCCAGGCTAACTTGGCAGGGGATCTCGGAGCAGCAGTGGGCCCCAGAGATATGGTGTGCAGGCCCACCCTGGTGGACACACCCTGGCACCTATCAACCACTGCCCCGCTGCCTTGTGGGTGAGTCTGGGAAGACATAAGGCTAAGGGAGCTCACCCCAACAGAAAAGCAAGCTGTGGCGGCACGCCTCGAGGCGGTTTCCGAAAAACTGGATTTCCGGCAGCCCCCTGCAGTTGTGTGGAGGTGCCGGTCGTCTAGGGATCCCCCTTGCCATCGGAACCATGTCCTCTACAATGAAGTCATGTGGTGTTGGGAGAAGCGCACCCCCCATGCCACTTTAAAAACCATCTCTGCGCAGGGATCTTCTGCTATCTGAGTCCTCAAAGGACCCACAAATAGAAGAAGATGGTCATCATCGGGCACCATGGACAACCAGCAAATGTGTGTGTTTTAATGAAAGGTGCAACATGTGGATTGCTGATGAATAGTAATCGAAGTGTTGTCATTCGACGCGACAGCGCTTCTCGGTGTCTGCCCCCTGTCGGGGGGGGGGCGGAATATAAATGAGCAGTGCAGCGAGCGTCCGCGCAGAGGCTGGGAGCGTGTCGTATTAACATATTGACAGTTGTTCTCACCAAGACCGGTCCGAGCGAGAGTGACCCCATGGAGGCACCTTGCGGGACACCGTAAATGGGACCTCGGAGAGGAGATTGGAACCGGTGCAGCGGGGAGACGTGTGAGCGGAATGCCGAGCGACGTGTCGCGGACTACTCCCCGGCAGCAAACGCAGAGACACACGGGGACAGCCTCAACCCGGGGCGCTGACACGATGCGGGGGGGGGGGGGAGTCGATTTACTGAGTTGGTCCGACTCAGGGGCGGATCTACAGGGTGGCAAGGGGTGGCAGCTGCCACCTCTGGGACACAGTCTTGCCACCCCATTTATAAATCAGATGAGATGTTTTTAAAGTATATTTTATGTACATGCATGGTGAAGGTCAATGAGACCCGCACCAAACTCATCTCAAACAGGAGTCGCCGATTTAGAATCCCCCCTCCCCCTCACAGGCGCGGATCTACAGGGGGGCAAGGGGTGGCAGCCGCCACCTCTGGGACACAGTCTTGCCACCCCTGTTGCCACCCCAGGAAAAAATCTCTAGATCCACCACTGGTCCGACTGAAACAGCACTTTTAAAACACATGTAAGTGTGTTAGTCCGACTGAAACGGTACCAGATCTAGATTCCGGAAGTGGGACTAACGCACCCAGATGATGCGGTTGGGGATGGGTTTACTCCGGCGTGTCGACGCTCCAATAGGCCCCGAACTGGCCCAGGCGTTCTGCGCACGCGGGATCCATAGTTCCCGCGGCGGTCTTTCACCCGGAAGGGGAACAGCGCGGTCTCAACACTACACGTGTTACCCGGCGTGTTGACGTCAGCAGTTTCGGGTCTGCGGAGCGCGCCTGCACGTGTTACCCGGCGTATTGACGTCAGCAGTTTCGGGTCTGCGGAGCGCGCCTACACGTGTTACCCGGCGTATTGACGTCAGCAGTTTCGGGTCTGCGGAGCGCGCCTACACGTGTTACCCGGCGTGTTGACGTCATGACGCCAACCCCGACGCTGGCCGTTAAGCGTTACCGTTGCCCCAGACGGGGCAGATTTTCCCTGCGTAATGACGCGACGCGCGGCCTCTGTGAGAGCCGCGGAGTTTCCGGACCCGAGTCCCTCGTGAGTCGTTGCTGCCGTTAAAAGTAATTTATATGTTTATTTTTCAGAAGGCACGCGATGGGTTTCTTGTCTTTGCTTTTTTTTAAATCCTCCCCAAGCTCTTTGGTGTACGTGATTTACAATAGCAGGCCTGGGCTCATTATGTGTGGAGGTCCTAAAGAGGGTTTCTATTCCCGCGCTGTTGCTGGTGCGGTGCCACCGCGGCTTCGCCTCTGGCCAGAATGGCACCGCCTGATTGATGGCGGTGACAGCAAGTTTGCACCAGCAAACAGTCTGTTTGGATCCCGGAATGTGACCCGGTGAGCTGGTCCAGTTAGCCCGGTCTGTCAAGAGCAGCTACTGTAACTCCTCCATTTACTCACACTAACCACCTCCTCTATCTATCTATCTATCTATCTATCTATCTATCTATCTATCTATCTATCTATCTATCTATCTATCTACATGTCTCTCTATCTATCTATCTATCTATCTATCTATCTATCTATCTATCTATCTATCTATCTACATGTCTCTCTATCTGTCTCTCTATCTGTCTATCTATCTATCTATCTATCTATCTATCTATCTATCTATCTATCTATCTCTCTCTCTCTCTCTCTCTCTCTCTCTCTCTCTCTCTCTCTCTCTCTCTCTGTCTGTCTGTCTGTCTGTCTGTCTGTCTGTCTGTCTGTCTATCTATCTACATGTCTCTCTATCTGTCTCTCTCTCTATCTGTCTATCTATCTATCTACATGTCTCTCTATCTGTCTCTCTATCTATCTACATGTCTATCTATCTATCTATCTATCTATCTATCTATCTATCTATCTATCTATCTATCTATCTACATGTCTCTCTATCTGTCTCTCTCTCTGTCTGTCTCTCTGTCTCTCTATATATCTATCCATCTACATGTCTATCTCTCTCTCTCTCAGTCTGTCTCTCTGTCTCTCTATCTCTCTATCTATCTATCTATCTATCTATCTCTCTCTCTCTCTCTCTCTCTGTCTATCTCTCTCTCTGTCTGTCTGTCTATCTCTGTCTGTCTATCTCTCTCTCTGTCTGTCTCTCTCTCCGTCTATCTGTCTATCTCTCTCTCTGTCTGTCTCTCTCTCTCTGTCTGTCTCTCTCTCTCTCTGTCTATCTCTCTCTCTCTCTCTGTCTCTCTCTCTGTCTGTCTATCTCTCTCTCTGTCTGTCTCTCTCTCTCTCTCTGTGTCTCTCTCTCTCTGTCTGTCTCTGTCTGTCTCCGTCTGTCTGTCCGTCCAGCATGTCTCGTCAGTAGACGTGGCTGCATCATCCGAGACGTCCTCCGCAGCATCAGCACAGAGGAGGAGATGACAAACAACCAGTGATGTGACGATTAAGCAACCGATTCATTCCGGTTCCGCCTATGAAACTTGTTGGTGTCAAACCCCCGAGACGGCCCACTTTGGACACGACCAGCGAACAAAGGACTTGTGTGGTGTATTTTTATTTTTATTTATTTTTAGTGGAACATGTGGACGCTTTGAAACAGCTTTATCATTGTTGCTGCAAAGAGTTACTGTCGCGGCGCGAAAAAACAAGCTGGTCGGACCCAGACCACTGGGAAGAACTTGTCAGTTCTTGTGCCTCAAACCGCCAGCAGCTAAATTACCCTCAGTGTGGGGTTTCTGAGCTGGCCAGCACCGCCACCACCACCACCACCACCACCACTTTGGCCCAAGAAGAATGCAAAAACACTTTTGTCTTCAGCCCACACTGTGCTCTCAGGAGGACTTGCATGGTTTCATTTATGGAGCCGTCAACCTGGACCGCCCCGGGTTCTGCACGGCGGTCCAGGTTGGCGGCTACGCAGGTCCCTCTGGTAGGAGCGTCTGGCTACAGGGATTGGATGTGCAGGCTGGCCTTCGCTCCTGGTCTTATTTCCCCCCCAAACCCTGAAGCGCTATAATCCAGCTTTATTTCCATACCGAACCCCTCCGCTGCGCGGCGCTAGCGCCGGCTTTGCGCCATAAGCGCCACCCCCCTCCGAGGAGGCGCACGCGCAGCGCGGTGTGTGAAATGACCATCTTTGTTCCGTCTTCCTGCAGCCGTCGAGCCGCCATGAACAGACGACCCCCGTGTTCCGACCCCCGTGGAGAACACCATCCAGCTCTGGAGTCGCAGCCATCCGGTCCCATCAGCACCGACACCGCAGGACCAGTTGTGCTCCTGGACGGGGCCAACTTCTGTTTTCTGCCTTCATTCAGAACATCAT
>NC_079221.1:5487699-5705199 GCF_029633865.1 Lampris incognitus
CAGACCCACAGACACACCATATTGCCTCTACAACGGATAGCCCTAACCTGTGTATATGTATTTGTATAGCTGTATACATCTGCATATCGTCACCTTCTTAAAATAATGGCCTCGGTCATATTTCCAAATTTTTCAAAAAACAATAAACAAACAAATATAGAATATATATTTCTTAAGCATTTCTCTCAAAAAGGTTATGACAATATATAACTATTGACAACCTGTTTGAGTGAAATGATTAAGAAACATCATATATTCTATATTTGTTTCAGTTTATTGTTTTTTGAAAAATTTGAAAATATGACTGAGGCCATTATTTTAAGAAGGTGAGGATATGGATGTATGTGTACCAATATACATCTAGTACAACAGTTCCATTTTATATATATATATATATATATATATATATATACACCCCCCCCCTCTCCAATTGTACTTGGGCCAATTATCCCACCCTTCCGAGCCGTCCCGGTCGCTGCTCCACCCCCTCTGCCGATCCAGGGAGGGCTGCAGACTACCACATGCCTCCTCCCATACATGTGGAGTCACCAGCCGCTTCTTTTCACCTGACAGTGAGGAGTTTCACCAGGGGGACGTAGCGCGTGGGAGGATCACGCTATTCCCCCCGGTTCGCCCTCCCCCCTGAACAGGCGCCTTGACCGAACAGAGGAGGCGCTAGTGCGGCGACCAGGACACACACCCACATCCGGTTTCCCACCCGCAATTGTGTCTGTAGGGACGCCCGACCAAGCCGGAGGGAACACGGGGGATTCGAACCGGCGATCCCCGTGTCGGTGTGTAACGGAATAGACCGCCACGCCACCCGGGCGCCCGAAAACCAAAGCCTTGAACGGAAAATCGGACGGTAATGGGAATATCCTGCAGATCTGACTGCTTGTGTGCGAAAGGCCGGCGCCGCGTATTAGCCATTTTGAAACAACCACTTCTTCCTGGGTTTTTTTAGGTTGCAGTTCCAGTTGCCCTCTTTCTGCAGCAGCAGCCGCCACTGTCAGCCGTGTCTTTTAACTCTCTAATCAGTGGCCGGCAGGACTGCTATCAGCATCCCCATGCAGTGGCCCACTCAATACAGACATCCCACGACACAGCCAGCCTGGTTTTGTCAAATGTTTTATTGAGTGTCGACATCTGGGCTACTGTAAAACATGCATTATCTGCAGCAGGGGGAGAGGAGCAGGTGGCATTGTCCCCGCTGTCAGCTGTGTCAGGCCTGGCACCGCTGATGGAGATTAATGAAGTATCAGGAGAGTAATACGCTTCTTCAGATGCTGCTACAATTTGGAGTGGTGGCGGTGGTGGGTGGGGGTGGGGGGGCAATCCTTGTCTTAAATAGAAAAGCTGTCAGGGTTTAGTGAACCTTTGCTTTGGCAAGGGGACGAGGTGTGGGGGAAAAGCAAACAGGAAGGACGTGGAGGTGGGCGGCGGAGGCCGAGCGGGGCCCGGAAGGCGGCCGTCTGGATTCAGAACCAGGCAAGAAGAAGAGGGTCCGTTGGTAAACAAAGCAGTCCGCCAACAGCCGCCCGCAGACCGCAGAGCGGCGTCACTTCTTCTTCGGCGCGTTGGGTGCGTTGAACTTGAAGAAGATGACGTCACCGTCCTCCACCACGTAGTTCCGCCCCTGCTGTCTGTACTTCCCTGCTGCCTGCAAGACGAGACGGCAAAACACGTCACACGGACACGAACCGGTGTGTCTTCCCGTTTCCTACACGCGTGTCGGAAAACGCACACAGGTTTGAACGTCACACCACAACAACACGACCGGATGTGCGGAAAGTAAACGGTGCAGAACGAGAAGGTAAACAACAGCAACAACAACAACAAGATCGTCCCTCTTGTCTTCCCTCCAAACGCGGAGCGAATTTTCGCCTCGCTTTACGTGCGCGAGCTCGATCGCGGGGTCGTCTGTTCTTATTCGCGCGCGCGAGTTCAGCCGCAGGATCGAGCCCGCCACGAGCAGCGCGTCCTCCGTTTGCCGACTCAACGGGGACGTCGGTGACGTCAGGAGAAGCTCGACGCTGATAGGCTTTGGCGACACGGCGTCACGCGGATTTCTCGCCCGAGCGGAATATTTTCAACTCGAGCGCCCGGGTGGCGTGGCGGTCTATTCCGTTGCCTAGCAACACGGGGATCGCCGGTTCGAATCCCCGGGTTGCCTCCGGCTTGGTCGGGCGTCCCCTACAGACACGATTGGCCGTGCCTGCGGGTGGGAAGCCGGATGTGGGTATGTGTCCTGGTCGCTGCACTAGCGCCTCCTCTGGTCGGTCTCGGGGCGCCCCCGGATCGGCAGAGAGGAGGTGGAGCAGCGAACGGGACGGCTCAAAATGAGCGGGGTAATTAGCCAGATACAAATTGGGGAGGAAAGGGGGAAGAAAAGGGGGGAGATGGGGGGGGGATTCACATCTATTTGAATCTTTGCATTGACTTCGTGTGTAATCGCATCGCGCGAAGAAACTGCTTCGCGTTTGGTGTGAACACAACACACACACACACACAGAACACACACACACACACACACACAGAACACAAACACACACACACACACACACATACACACACACACACCCACACACACACACAGAACACACACACACAACACACAGAACACACACACACAAACACACACACACACACACAAAAACACACACACAGAACACACACTCACACACGGAACACACACAGAACACACACACAAACACCCACACACACAGAACACACACACACACACACACAAACACACACACAGAACACACACTCACACACGGAACACACACAGAACACACACACAAACACCCACACACACAGAACACACACACACACACACACACACACAAACACACACACAGAACACACACTCACACACGGAACACACACAGAACACACACACAAACACCCACACACACAGAACACACACACACACACACACAAACACACACACAGAACACACACTCACACACGGAACACACACAGAACACACACACACACACAAACACACAGAACACACACACAAACACACAGAACACACACACACACACACACACACACACAGAACACACACTCACACACGGAACACACACAGAACACACACACAAACACCCACACACACAGAACACACACACACAAACACACACACAGAACACACACTCACACACGGAACACACACAGAACACACACACACACACACACACAGACACAGAACACACACACAAACACCCACACACACAGAACACACACACACACACACACACACACACACAAACACACACACAGAACACACACTCACACACGGAACACACACAGAACACACACACAAACACCCACACACACAGAACACACACACACACACACACACACACACACACAAACACACACACAGAACACACACTCACACACGGAACACACACAGAACACACACACACACACCCACACAAACACACAGAACACACACACAAACCCACACACACAACACACACACACACGACCACATACACACACAGAACACACACAGAACACACACACAAACACACAGAACACACACACAAACACACACCCACACACAAACACACACACAGAACACACACAACACACAAACACACACACACACACACACACACGAACACACACACACACAGAACACACACACAGAAGACACACACACAAACACACAGAACACACACACACACAGAACACACACAAACACACACACAGAACACACACACAAACACAGAACACACACACACACACACACACCGAACACACACACAAACACAGAACACACACACACACACACACACACACAGAACACACACAAACACACACACAGAACACACACACACACAAACAAACACACACACACACACGATGGTATTTTGTTCAGGAGGAGTCTAAATCCCCATTGAGTGAATAATCATTCTCTCTGGCCGCTTCAATTTTATATGTGAAATTTTTTGGAATAATTCTTTCATTACAGCTTCATTGCCCCCCCCCCACCTCCACCCCCCCCACCCAGAGAAAACAAAAATAAGTTCTGAGATTTCTTTTGTGTACCAGATCTGTTTGGTCTCCTTCTCGGCAAACTTGAAATAATTGACTTGAAGTGCTAATACGGACAGGTTTATGTATTCTGCTTCTCCACGGCGCGCGATTAATTAGAGGAATCAATGTCCCTGTAAAGGCTCAGGAGACCATTTAATCCCAGCTCAATGCCACCAGAAACACTGGTTGGAGAGGGACACAGGGAAGAAGAAGAAGAAGGAAAAAAATCAATGGCTATTTGTGATTCCCGAGTACGTATTAAACCAGACACGTCTAACTGGTTCATTTGCACTTGAAAGCAGCCATCTGGAGAAGCAAGCTTGGCTTAAGCAGATATGATTACTAATAACGTGATATCCCCGTACACCGGCCCCCATTCAGGCGGCCCATTCCCACAATTGGCATTAAATGGTGTGAGCCGCAATGCCGCCGTCAGAAACGCTCCTCCGTGTTCTTATGAGGTCCAGAAAAGGGATTAGGAAGAGAGCGAGCAGCAAGGACCTGACACTCTCCACCTCAGATCTGGGCCTCGGATAACAATGGTGAAAGCCCCCCCGAGACCCACGCATTTCACCCTCTGAGGGGAGGGGAGGGGAGGGGGACAATGCATTGCTGGTGAATCGTATATTAAATGCGTCTTTAAAAAATGACTGGGATGATGAACCGGGTTGAATGTTTTTTTTTTTTTTTTTAACAAAGCCTCCAGCCCACAGCCGCCTCGTCCGCGACGTATTGTCCACCTCTGTGAAGCAGCGCCGGCCAGTGAGCCGGGGGGGGAAGTCTGACGGGGGCGATAATAGGACGC
The DNA here is from genome assembly GCF_029633865.1 of Lampris incognitus. Taxonomy (NCBI): domain Eukaryota; kingdom Metazoa; phylum Chordata; class Actinopteri; order Lampriformes; family Lampridae; genus Lampris; species Lampris incognitus. Next base: position 5,492,555 of record NC_079221.1, read on the forward strand.
TTGTATGACAGGACCGAGGGGCTCGTCGCTGCTGATCCCGCGTGTCGACCGCGTCGGCGTTCAATTCCTTCAATGGGGGAGCTAAATTTTCAGTTCTGCCAAGCAAGGCCCGGATTTTGAGTATAACAACAACAACAACAACAACAACACTCGTTAAATCCTTTGGCATTAAAAGACATCGCTCGTGCACATTCCAAATACCGATTATTAGCTCCCTTTCTTCGATTACCAAATTACCGTTTGCTGATCTGAGGCCGAATTCATGTCAGACCCGAAGCGTTACCTCTTGCGGAGCGGCGATGGTGATGGGGGGGTGGGTGGGTGGGGTGGGGGGGGGTCTGGGCCATTCGGCAATACGACCTGCTGCATTCAGTGCACAGCTATTGTCTTCACAAATTCCCCATGAAATCGGTTATTATATTTGACAGGGCTGTGCGCACGTTGAAGCCGCAGCCCAGTAAAAAAAGGTCAAAACAAACACCGGCAGCGGTATAAAGGAGCTATGCAAGTCACATTTCTGCGCCGTTCATCCATGAAACGGGGCCTGATTTGAGGAATTTCACACTTTATTTCACTTGCCTCTTTATATCACTGTCACACGCCTACGGAGGCTTATTGGGGGACTTGGCAACGGAGGGCGCTAAGCTAACGGCGCACTCTGTAGATCTCATAAACGCCTGGCGAGGTGGAGAGCTGCTACCTGTGTGAAGCCGGGCTGAGCTCGGAGCGAGACCGACCACGAGCCAGTTAAGGCACATTGTGATAAAGATATGCACAGCTGGAGCGGAGTGGCCGTGTTTAGAGCCAGAATCGGCTGGCTTGTCAGGAGCGGTTGCCGGAGTGTGTGCAGTAATTTCTCCCCCCGAGGAAAAGGTGAAGAGCGGTTTGCGGTGGGAGCTGTTTGGCGACTGTCGGCTCCACTGATCACAGGAGACTTCCCCCTCATCTCCGCCGGCACCCTGACTGCTCACCTTGACAGCGTTCTCACTGCCTTCCTCTTTAAAATCCTGGAATTTCATTACTTCCGCCATAATGAAGCCCTTCTCGAAGTCCGTATGGATCTTCCCTGCAGCCTGCGGAGCCTTCGTGCCTTTCTGTCATGGGGAGGGAGAAAGAGAGAAAGAGAGAGAGAGAGAGAGAGGACACATGAAGGCAAATGCATTGTTTTGGAGAAGATGGATTACAACCCGTGGACAGCATGGTGTTTGATAGGGGGGATAGCGATGTGAGCATCACTAGGGGGTGTGTTCGGTCGTGGGTATTCTTGCTTCAGTACTGATTTCTGGACAGCTCTCCACTCGGCTGTGCCCTGCCAGGGCAGCCTGGGGCCCGATAAGGACCCGGTGCCGCTATCAATGCCTTCTGATTCCCATCCCGTGGTGGTATTGATTTCTGTCTAAGCAATCTTGACTTATTGTGGCTCTCTGCTCTGCTCCCTGGTCATAACAGCAAAAGCCAGTGTTGCAGTGGATGCCTTATCTCACTGGATCATGCCTCGGTATTTCGAAATACCAGAAGTTTGGCAATTCTCAAATATGTACTCGGTCCCGACAAGAAAGTCCTGCGGAATGTTTATTGAATGCTAAAGAGCCCGAATCTGCTCCCCCCCCCCCTTAAACTGACTCGTAATAAAGCTGCAAATTCATTTTTCAAAGACAAGTGTCGAATTTACCCGGTGGTTTTCGGAGATTACGTACGGGAGAAGTCATTTTGGACGCCGGTTCAAACGGAGCGGCCTCATGAATTGCTCATACGTTTGCATCTAATACATTTAGCGGGCCAACGTCACAACTGGTCACAGATAAAATGTGCAATTTATATGCGCCGGAATAACGCTCGGCGGAAATGACAAATGACCCAAATAAGTGACGTGGGCGCTCTGTATCATTATGACTGCCGCCTGTCGACCTGCTCCCTCTCTCTCTCTGCTCTGCGGCGCCGTGCTCAGGAACTGTTGAGCGGTTTTAATTATGTATATAATCAGGTTGGGGTCAACATATTTCATGCCAAAAGAGTGATGCGTATTTAATGACTCCAATACATTACCATCCCCGCGCAATCTCACTGACGGAGTGCTTGTGAGTTTAACTACCATTAATCAGCATCAAGGTTTGTCTATCTGGAGAAAAATAGATTAGGGGAGGGATTTTTTTTCTCATATGGCGCACTACAAGAGATCCACATTGTCCTAGTTAAGAGCTACGCGGAGCAGGCTGATAGATAATAGTCACCTCGAGGCTGCCTAATAAAGCATGCTAAAGAACTTAGGAACACGACATTACTGAGTGCAGTTTTTACAATGCAAGATATATTGGCTTAATACAGTTAGTCAGTGATGCTTACCTGACTGAATGCCTCCCGTACACAAGCAAGGCTGGCTATAATCAGTTATGTCAAGCGGGCAAGCCGTGTTGTTCGAGGATGCCTTTGAAGTGTTCTTGCACTTCCTTGCAAAATAGCGAGGACATCGCTCAAGCCGGGGGTGAGCGTACACCTAACCACAATGATGTCACCCGAACAAAACCTGATGTGTCCTGTAAAACGAAAGAGTGATCTCATCGTCTTCTTCCAGTCCGCCTGCGCTCCTTTTAAAGGCGGAGGCCGCAACATGCCCCCCCCCACCACCACCTCCCGCAGCCCACCTGTGTGCAAACGTGCACAGATGGGTCACCGCATCCGCGGGTGATTCCGCAGTAACCAAATGTACTGCATAAATTCAATATAAGAGCGGATGCGTATCTCTTCTGCTGGGTACTTATTCCTCTTTTAAACCCTCCACGCTTCTGCTCAGAGGAGCGTGTGGTGTTTTTAGAATACGGTTTAATGCTGAAAGCATCGGGGTCGCACGTTTGATTTTGGCTTCTTTGCTTTTCGTGCTCATGAAATCTGCGCCTGCGTGCAAAACTGCGTACTGGTTAAAAGACGACACTAAATTAGCGATTCGCTCTGACTGTTTACTATCCTACGCACTGGAAAAAGAAGAATCAGTCCTTATCTCCCGTTCCTTTGTATAGCAGAGTATACATGTTGCAGCAAATGATGAATGGCAGTTTCAAAAAAGTCATTGGGGGTCAGAATTTGGTCACATTGGGGGCATCTGGGTAGTGCAGCGGTCTATTCCGTTGCCTACCAACGTGGGGATCCCGGTTCGAATCCCCGTGTTACCTCTGGCTTGGTCGGGCGTCCCTACAGACACAATTGGCCGTGTCTGCGGGTGGGAAGGGAAGCCAGATGTGGGTATGTGTCCTGGTTGCTGCACTAGCGCCTCCTCTGGTCGTTTGGGGTGCCTGTTCAGGGGTGGGGTGGGGAATAGCGTGATCCTCCCGCGCGCTACGTCCCCCTGATGAAACTCCTCACTCTCAGGTGAAAAGAAGCGGCTGGCGACTCCACATGAATGGGAGGAGGCATGTGGTAGTCTGCAGCCCTCCCCGGATCGGCAGAGGGGGTGGAGCAGCGACCGGGACGGCTCAGAAGAATGGGGTAATTAGCCAAGTACAATTGGGAAGAAAAATGGGGGAACCCCCCCCCCAAAAAAGAGAAGAATTTGGTCATATCCTTCACTATTCTCTACGTTTTGGCCCACCAGCATCACCAAACTGTTAATGACGAGGTAGCGCCACATGCTATAAAGCAGCATATCACATCTTAACCGGATGAATAGCATACACAGTTTGTTTCTTTCAGCGTGCAGCTCAGGTATGCATGCGTTCATGGTCAATGTTCAGACCCCTCACCAGTAAATAACCTCCCGTCAGCTACACAGGGTCATTTGGCTTGAGGATTTCCTGAAGAACCTGTTTCCATCAGTCGAGAGAAATTAGCCATCAGGAGGAGGTGACCCAGTATGACTTGGGTTTCGGTGGTGGGTGGTAAATGGTTTTTGGCCGGTGCAAAAGCCCAGGGCCTGGAGACTCACGTTGAGTCATTTCAAGATGCGCACATCCAGAAAACATTTTAACGCACGACAAAAAAAGCAAAAAACCAGAACAGAGGAGTAAGGTCTGCACGCAGGAACGCTCCCCAGAACTCATTCGTCTGGCAACGTTTCAATAAGTCAGCTCATCCTCGGGCATTTCAGTCACATATTTACTTCATGACTGCTAACTTCCTGTAGGGAATCCCCATGAAGGGTCGTTAAGTGAGACGTGAGTCTCCTGAAAGTTTTCGGTAGATAACACCATGCCGCCATGTTTACTTTAAAATATTTTAGCGACGCTTAAATTCAGCTGGGATTTGTCAAACTGACCACAGAACTGGTTTTTCTCGACCGTTTTCTTCTCTTTTTGCATCAGCAAACTGACGTCGGTACACTGAACCGCATTAGCTAAGTGCTAATCTGAAATACAGTTTCTTTACTTGCCAGTGAACAGCTGCTATTTCTACCATGGATTCTCATCTTCAGGTAGTGTTAGAAATCATGCAGACTGTCTGAAACATACTGCTGCGCCAAACAACCTCGTATAAACCAGAGGTTTGGAGGTTGAGGATGTTGACTGCATAAACAGTGCTGCACATCTTTTAGCCTTTTGAAGAAAATACCTGCATAACTACCGCCCCTTTTCCACTGCATGGTACCGGCTCGGCTCAACTCCACTCTACTCGCTTTGGTTTTCCGTTGGGCTCAAGTTAGGGATCGTACCTGGTACCAGGTACTTTTTTTTTGTTTTTTGGTACCACCTCCGTTGAGGTTCCAAGTGAGCTGAGCGATACTAAAAGGTGACATGAAAATACCACTATAAATAAATACATAAAATAAAATTTTATTTATTTATTTAAATATGAATAAAATCAATAAAATATTTACATTTAAATATAAAAATATAAATAAATACGAACAAAAATATAAATAACTTTTTATTTAAATATAAATAAAATTTGACCACTGATAAGTATAAATAAAATGCATATTTATTTAAACATAAATAAAATCTTTAAAAAAAAACACACCCACAAATGACCAGCGGGGCTTCGCCGTGAGGGGATACTATCTGCCGTGGAACAGTAAAGCGAGTAGAGTCGAATAGAGGAGAGTCGAGTTGAGCCGGTACCATGCAGTGGAAAAGGGGTTTTACAGAAACCTAGATGTGAACCTATGTTTTCCATACTTGGAAAAAAATATTTTCACATGTCAACGGAAAATATGCCAGCACGTAATATTGCTTTAGGAGACCAGGCAATAATGAATAGTGTTTCCATAGTCAATAGTAGTGATGTTAATACGTGTAATCAATTTGCAATAACAAATCTAAGGAGAGGATCACAAAACCTGTAAATATGCAAAAATGCATGTATAGAAATCTGACCATAGAAAAGCCTGCGGTTATTGGGACCAAAGATATTGATCTTGCACCTCAACCAACAACGTGCAAGGAAAGATGGGGTGTTTTTCTGTGTTTATTTCCCGTTAACCTGGAAAGACTGGTAAGAGTCGTGACCCGAGGAGCAAAGTCAAAACGCTTGGCTTTTGAGCGCTGTGGCTGGACTCTGTAATGGTTAAATTGCACCGTTACTTTTAAGCCATTTATGCCCCTTTTCCACTACATGGTACCGGCTCAACTCGACTCAACTCGCAGAGTCACCGTAACAGCACCCCTCAGTGTAGCTGGTCTGCATTGATTTTGGTACCCGGTCCAGTTTTTTTGGATCCTTGACAAAGGTGGTACCAGAAAAGTGGTAACAGTTACCAAAATGCCAGTACTTTCCAGTAATGGAAAACGAAAAAGTTAAGTCGAGTGGAGCCGGTAGCGTGTAGTGGAAAAGGGGCATTAGAGTGGTTTACACTGTAAAGGTCTGGTGGTGTATCCAAGGTGAAACTTCTTACAACATTTAGCAGGAAATTGACAATAAAAAAAAAAATTAAACGGTGGGAAAAAATAAAAAATTCCTGGACATACTAAAATTCTGGATATATTAAAAAAAAAATACGATAACTCAAGTCCTCCTTGGTTTCATTTTTTTCCTAAAAGTTTCAGCTGGCGCTTTCATACCCCCCCCCCCATATGATCCATTTCCATAGTATTTGGTTACAATGCAAATACATTCCCTGAGCCGCACTTGATCCTAAAGAAAATGTTTTTTTTTTCCCACAATAACACTGCACCAACACAACATCTGTATCGATGTAAATCCTGCAATACTGTTGCACAAAGCTCTCAGCGGGCCGAGCTCAGTAAACTGAGACACACGGGGAGGAGGAGCCCCTAGCAAGGCCCACAAACGGTCGAATGAAAAGCGACATCAATTTTGGCACAGACAACCCCCCGTCACACAGATTAGGCAGGCACAATGCGCCGGCTCCTTATCTCCAGCGGCAGGAGGAGGGAAGGCAGATCCGGCGCGGGATGGAAACATTCTCATGGACGTAATGGGCAAAATCAATTGTTGCCCTCCTCAATCAATGCAGCCCCCACTTTCACTGTTCAGCAGCTCACCAGTAATTGAAGTTATCCTTGGCCTGTAATGACTAGCTAAAGCACAACCATGACAAAGTTGAAAGTGTGTGATATCAGCGAGGGTGCCAGCAGGGTGGAACACCATGTGTGTGTGTGTGTGTGTGTGTGTGTGTGTGTGTATGCGTGTGTGTGTGTGCGTGTGCGCCTGTGTACATGTGCACAACCGACAACTGGCTCTTACCCGAATGGTCCAGGCACGGACCTCATCTGGTCCAGCAGTGAAGAAATACTCGAGCTGCAGGGCTGAGTAGCCCGTCTTGATGATTTTGGTCAGGACACTAGTAGAAAATAGGGGAGAGAGAGAGGGGGGGGGGGGATTTCAGTCGGTGTGGCGAGACCTAAACCGAAGCAACCACAAGGAAAACATTGTTGAAGGGTTCTTTATTGACCCTGATTCCTAGCCAAAGTTCACTTCCGAGGTGAGGCCCCATTCATTCCAATATAAGCTCATTACGCGAGTAAGATGGGTCACTTCCTTTTACATAGGACGTTCAACTCTCCAGTGACTTCCTTGATGAATCGGAAAGCTCGGAGAATCATTTAGCACTTTTAAAAATTCCACCCAACACCTCGCTCTGTACCCCGAGAGTGTGTGTGTGTGGGGGGGGGGGAGAAAAAATGTTCTGTCACAATTTCTCTTTTCTCCGTAGACGTCTTCACATGAGAACAATAAACCCAAAATGCCCAACTTATAATTATACCTGCAGATGACAGATGACAGTTAAAAACTTAATTTAGAGGAAAACCCTTTGACTGAGTTGCTCCGTAAAGAGAGGGATCCTCTGCTTTATAATGGTAATTACGCCGCCATTTATTATTCTATCAGCACATGCAATTAAAGGAGTGCGTGGAGGACACAGTTGATAATAAAGTGTGGGGAGACTGAATGCTAATTAACCTCTGTGTCTTGTGCTCCGTGCAGTACTTCTGTCTCTCTTCTTCGCTCATATCCTGCAGCTTGCTCTCCACGCCGCCGCTGAAGGGGATGACCAAGGCTCCGGGGTCATGAGCGTCCACCCACTCCTTGATTTTCGCCAACCTGGTAAAAGAGCAGCCGCAGAACCGCTCGTGAGTCTTGACTGACACGCGCGTATTCGTTATCTGCGCATGCATATTCATTAACGCAGCTGCCAAACATGCGCATGTTTACTGCTGCGTGCCTGGAGGTTGCTCTCCGGAGGCTGCGTACCGTCAGTTTCACTTCGGCTACGTGAAACTTTCCAGCCGGGAATTGATTCGTTTAAAATTTTTTTATTCATTTTATTTTATTTGTATTTTTTGGGATTTTTTTTCCCCTCCCTTTCTTCTCCCAATTGTATCCGGCCAATCACCCCACTCTTCCCGAGCCGCCCCGGTCGCTGCTCCGCCCCCTCTGCTGATCCGGGGAGGGCTGCAGACTACCACATGCCTCCTCTGATACATGTGGAGTCGCCAGCCGCTTCTTTTCACCTGACGGTGAGGAGTTTCGCCAGGGGGACGTAGCGCGTGGGAGGATCACGCTATTTCCCCCAGTCCCCCCCCCCCGAACAGGCGCCCCTGACCGACCAGAGGAGGCGCTAGTGCAGCGACCAGGACACATTCCCACATCCGGCTTCCCACCCGCAGACACGGCCGATTGCGTCTGTAGGGATGCTCGACCAAGCCGGAAGTCACACGGGGATTCAAACTGGCGATCCCCGTGTTGGTAGGCAACGGAATAGACCGCCACTCTACCCGGACGCCCAGCTAGGAATGTATCGACTGATGTGTGTTTGTGTGACAGGTGTCGTACGTCATATGTGCACTTTAGGATTTAAAATGAAATAAGATGTACTTTGTTAATCCCCTTTATTTGTTAGTGATAGTAGAGCGAGAGAGAGAGAGAGAGACAGGAGAGGCAGGGGAGAGAGAGAGAGAGGGGAGGACGTGCAGCAAAGGGCCCGGGCCGGATTCGAACCCAGGCTTCTGCGGTAAGGACTCACGTGGTACGCATTCTACCAGGCAAACCACCGGGGCGCCCCAACATGCATGTTTTTGATGGTGGGAGGAAACCGGCGCAGACACGGGGAGAACGTGCAAACTCCACACAGCAAGGACTTGCGACGACCTGGGGTTCGAACCCAGGACCTTCTTGCCGTGAGACAACAGTGCTGACCACCGGGCCACCGTGCTGCCCAAATGCACACGCCACGGACGTGTACACAGTCGTGAGGTCTTGTCCTGCGTTGAGCAAAGCGCCGCATCTTTACTCTAAATGAGCAACTTCTTTCCGCCAGTTAGTGTCTAGTCAAACCATTAGCGGGGGGGGGGCAGGAGGCGGCCGAATAAAACTACCCGCGAAGGGCAGTTTTCCCCACTTGTAAATGTCTTTGTCATTCTGCAAGCTGAGAGGTTGTTTTTTTTTCTCACCTTCCCATTCAACGGGACACCTGACATTGCAGGACAAAGATATCCTCACAGTTAATGGCAGCCCTCAGTCAGAACAATATGAGGGGGTTAGGGCAATTATGAGATTAGCCCCACATGCTTTTACGCTTTGATTGGACAGGTCTCACAGAACAGCACCACACAAATCCATTTTCACACGGCAGGCCTGACAGAGCTCCCGCCTGCATCGATTCTAAAGGGCCCCTGTCATTATCTGTAATCCAAGTTTCCTGTTTAAAGCCTGTGTGAATCAAAAACGGGGAGGGGCCCCCGAGCGCCACCACATATCACGTCTATCCCAATAACGACGTCACTGTTTTAGCACCACCGCTCCTGCCGAATGATTATCAATAACGCCGTCTCCGGCTGGGAAGGCCGCGGCGGGGGCCACGCGCCCAGGTTTTCATTTCGCGCTTTTTCCTGAAAAAAAAAAGAAAAAAAAAGAAGGAGCTTGGAACAACGCTTTTTAAAGCGTCTCATAAGCTAGCCTACCCGTCCGCTCGGTAAACATCTATGGAGAGGCATAACCTAAAACTTCCCGTTCCGCCAGCTCCGCGTATTCGGAGCTGCGGCGTGACAGCGGCTGCAATGAGGTGGTCACCGTATCGCATAAAGGACGGGGGAGGGGGGGGGATCACATTTAGTCAAAATCGAAAAACTTGAAAGTAAAGGAGATGGCGGGCTCTCCGAGAGGGGGGGAAAAAAATCCAATCTGAGATAATAACAGCTGTAGTTTGTCACTTTTGGGAGCACAGCTGTCTGACGGCGGCATGTTATTTGCATTCCTCAGGTATCGCGTTCTCTCCAGGCAGCTGAATAATGATTCACAAATCACTCTCCCCACACCAGTCAAGGGCTGTGATCCTGTGAATAGACCATTGTACCTGAGACTGTAATTGGTGAAGACTTGACAGAGCCGAGCCGAGCCGGCCCGGTAACAAAGAGGCTCTTGGTGGAGGGCTGAGGGATGATTTTAATAATGCGGGGCTGAGATGGAGAACGTGAGCGGCAAATGAGCGCGGGGGTCTCCGGGTCCTTGCACTGAGTGACATAAGACCAGACAAACACCTTGCCACAGGAACATGATACACCCCCTTCCCTCAACTCGGGGAAACAAAGCACTGTCAATTAAGAGCTTTTGATCCTCCGTCAACACGACTCCCAAAACCAATTCTGTCAACCCCCCCCCAACCCCCCCCCCCCGTCTAGTCACGCCACTGTGTGACTTGCTTTTGTACATTTTCCAATTATTTGGATGAAATCTGTGTGGAGGGGGGGTAAGCTGGACGAAGGTTCATGTAAGACATTAGAGCAGCGTTTTTTGTGTTTTGCTTTGCCTTTGTTTGGGCTTTCGGTCACGCGTGCGTTTCTAAACAACGACCTCAGAACAAGTTGTGCCACGCAAATGCTCGGGACCCGCAGAAGTTGCACCGAGAGTCGTGTCGCCGACGCCCGGCGTCTAGAAGTAAATTTGTTTTTTTTTATTGTTTTCCTTTTTTTTTATTTTTTCCACTTCCTTTGTTAAATCATCTGTAAACCGTACAGGTACAGCTGAAAAAATGAAAAGGAAAAAAAAAAAAACCCGCAGGCAAAATTGTGAATTTGGTTGTATAAGTTGTTGAAATTGAAATAAAAACTAAGTTAAAAAAAAAAAACGCCGGTCTCGTCTCACCTCACCTCATATCGTCTCATCGGCACGAGAAATAAGCTCGGTTTAATTTTTAAGGTGGATTTTATTGAACGACTTGCATTGCGCTTTGCATCTGGCGACTATTCACATTTTGGGCTGATGAGATAGCGTAAAATTATAATGTGCAGATTCTTTTTCTCCGCAATTGTACCCTGCCAATTAACCCCACTCTTCCGAGTCGTCCTGGTCACTGCTCCGCCCCCCTCTGCTGATCCTGGGAGGGCTGCAGACTACCACATGTCTCCTCCGATACATGTGGAGGTCACCAGCCGCTTCTTTTCACCTGACAGTCAGGAGTTTCACCAGGGGGGCGTAGCACGTGGGAGGATCATGCGATTCCCCCCAAGTTCCCCCTCCCCCTCGAACAGGCGCCCTGACCGACCAGAGGAGGCGCTAGTGCAGCAACCAGGACACATTCCCACATCCGGCTTCCCACCCGGAGACACTGCCAAATGTGTCTGTAGGGACGCCCGACCAAGCCGGGAAGTAGCACGGGGATTCGAACCAGCAATCCCTGTGTTGGTAGGCAATGGAATAGACCGCTATGCTACCCGGATGCCACGAGCTTGGTCTAATTTTTAAGGTAGATTTTATTGAATGACTTGCAGTCCATTTTGCATTGCATTGCATGTTCCATTTTGCATCTGGCGACTATTGATGAGGTGACGTGCCACATATAATGTGCCACATTATAATGTGCCACATTATAATGTGCCACATTATAATGTGCAGATATTTCATTTTAACAATAAAAAATAAATGCATTGTTTGCAGATGTCTCAATATATTTTTCCCAAAATGTTTGCCAAGTTCACAAAAAACCAAGAGGAAGTGTTTATTTTCATGCGTGTGCGTGCATGGGTGCACGGCATGTGTGTTTTTTGTGCACGCTCTTGTGTGTCTTGTCACTCTCCCATTAAGCAGCAGCGTTGAGTGTCATCTCTCACTGCCCGCCTAATAGAAAGATTCAGCACTTTCTAGTCTCGATATCCTTCTCTGAACAAATGACGCCTGAAATTTTTATTCTCCTTATAATGGAATTCCAATGGCCTCTGCTGCAAATCTAGTGGAAATTTTTGCATATCAAGTGGGAAAAATTAAATGTTAACCACGTTTTAATGTGATTAAGGGTGACAGGGACATTATTTCTGCTAATCATTCACCGGCCTCAAAAGGTTCAGACATATTTTCACAGGCAAATATAAGCGGCATTTTTGTGCCGCATTTCGTCCTGCTTTTCGCGACGGCTTTGCAAATGTAAAGCGCTACACATCCGCTTCGTTTTACCGATTGATTAGCTGGTTTCCTATAACACGCCGGATGTTGGGCCTATTCAAGCGCGGGGCTGCCAATCACGCCCGAATTCGTCGATTTTACCGTGAGGAAAAACACTTCTGCAGGCGACTTGTTGTAATCTTTAAATTTCACGCCTGCAGCACTTACTATATAAGTCTAATTAAAGTCACAATATGCGGTGAAATACTGAGACCCCCCCCGCATCCCACCCCTCCCCAAATAAAAAAAAAAGAGATAAATAAGTGAAAATAAAACAAAGGCGGCTCCCACAACAGACTGGGTCTGAATAGAGACGTCCCACAGGGGGGCCACCCTCTGGTGTTACTCCCATTTGTCTTTTTTGTGTGGGAATCCTGACGGGGGAATTATTCCCGTGTTTCCGCATGCCTGGGGCGACCCCCGGGCTTTGTCGGAGCTTTGATCTGCTTAAACGACTCAGGAGAGGGGGACAAAAAAATAACAATGGGGGGGGACTCCTTAACGTACAGGTGCGGCTACCTGAGCCAATGACCTGAGCCGACGTCCGACATGCATTGGTACGGACCGGCTTTATCATCGGCGCTTAGCCAGGTAAGCCTGTAAAAAGCTGGGGAGGGGAGGGGGGGGGGATAAATGACCCGCCACCCCCACCCCGAGCGCCTCCTTTCAGATGCAATTGGATGCTGACGGCCCGAGGAGTAATCCACTGCACCGCCTCGACCGCTACTGCAGCCTCGCCGCTTAAAACACGCCCACAGGTGGACGAACAGCCGAAGCAGACTCGCCCAGTCGGCGCCCGAGCCGGGTTAGCATCCGCGGTCCACCTATCTCCACCGCGCATCTGCCTGGCGTGGCACCGACCCATCGAGGAGTAAAACCTGCGGCCCCCCTTCTGTTCCCCCCCCCCCCCCACAAAGTCACCCGGCTGGAGAAGACGCCGTGGCACACAGCGTCCTAACACACTCCTCCTCCTCCTCCTCCTCCTCCCTCCCTCTCTCCCCGACGAAGGGAGACAGAAATGAGAGGTATGAGCTCATGATGGCTTTTGAGGCCGGGAAGTCGGGGGCTCTGTGGGGCTCTTTTCATCCTCCCAGTGGTGAGCTCCTGAGAGGACGTGAGTGCCGACGCTCTCCGCTCCCTGTGGCCATGGCCGGATGGAGAGGCATTACACACATCGGGCCCCGAGAAGGAGATTTCTCCCCCCCTCTCTGTTTCTCACACACACACACACACACACACACACACACCCCCCGTTTCCAATATTGCCAACTTCTTGTGACTCTTCAAAGCAATCAGGGGCTGGGTGGAAGCAGAACACAGCGCCGACACAATGAGAACGGCTTTAATTAAGAGCATCATCTCACATCCTGTCTCAAACGAACCTCAAGGGCACGGCGGTAAGAGGATTCTTGGACAACTCTGTTTTCTCGCCTTTGATAACTACATCCTAGATTTTTCCTTTTTGTCAAAGGCAAATCCTCGACTCAAAGTGAAACCGGTGTTGACTTTTACCCACGGTAGACCCACGTAAACCGGCGAAACGATCTTTCTTGCGGTTTCGTCCTTACAATTAACAGCTGCGAGGCCATTATCGTCACCGCTGCGGTCACGTGTGGGCGAAGAGAGATGCGATTAAACTGAGAAAACGACGACGACAACAGCAGCAGCAACGACGACAACAAACGGAGTGAAAACCAAAACATTACAAATGAGTTCTGCGTGACCCAGAATACTTCCCCGTGTGGGGCAGCCATGCCGTCATTCATTCCAACTGACGGGCAGCGGGAACGGAAGGGGAGCACGGGGTGGGGTGGCGGCGGCGGGAGGGTGGGTGGGTGGGTTGTGTGTGGTTGTGGGGGGGAGGGAGGGAGTGTGGGGGGGGGGTGCGCGCCATCAAGATGTGACAATTGTGACAAGAGCCGGCAAAGTGTAGTGCGGCAGAATGCCGCGCGGATTTCTCCGTCTCTCCTCTTCCCCGGGATGACAGCTTAATGTCTCCCACATGCAATATTTATTCTCCTCGTGTGTCAGAGTGTCGAGCTGTCCGAGGGAGTACAAAGAATGTCACTTATTAGAATAAAAGCAGAGGGAAGGTAATCAAGGACACATGTAACATCAGCCAATCATGCGCCCCCCCCCCCACCCCACAACCTTCCCCAACCCACCCACCCACCCACCCACCCCGATCCCGCATCCTTTCCCCTCGTTCACAACAACTCGACCATCGCCCCGATAACAAGCTTTCGCGGGGGGCCTGTATGCGGCAACTCTAAATTCATTTATTTATCTCATTAGCGCCGGCAGGCCGCTGGACACTCCACAAAGCCCCGGCCATCAGAATGTATCATTAGCCAGACTTGAAACACGCGGAGATTTCTTTTTTTCTGCCCGCGTCGTCTACGGGGTGGGGGTGGGGGGGGGGGGGGGAGACACCGTTCCTAGGGCTTCGTTTGCGCTCCGCTTATGAACGCCGTGAGAAGAACCGTACTCCTACAGAAATATGTAAATCGTCGCCCCTTAATTAAAACGATTGTCTGTAAAGTACGCCGAACTGGACAAACCACGTTGCAGGGATGACGAAGGGATCTCGCAGGACGCCGTCTGGACACGGGCGCCGGTGGACTAGGGCCCGGTGAAAGGTCGCCGTCCGCGTCACCCCTTCGGAAATGCGTTTTTGGGGCTCAAACTGATGTCTTGCGGGGGTTATTATGTAGCGAGTAAGAGTCTGCTCTGCGAGTAAAAAAAAAAAAAAAAAAGAAAGTCTGTCACACTCTATTTAGGATCTCATTAGTTAAAGCAGCCCTGTCCCGGTGCCAGTATAGGACACCGCATAGACACGCCGCTGTAACGCGGGTAAGATGTCGACAGTGACCTTTCATTACCTGGACTAAGGGCGGTCAGTCAGGCTAAGTGATCCAACAGGACCTTATTAGCACCATCTGGTTCAGTTTTACTATACAGCCTCTCCTGTTGTTTGCGCTCATTGAAAAGCTCGCTTAAAGACCTCCATTAGAACTGGCTGCGGACAGCAGGGTACATGTCTTACGTACCATGGGAAATGGTTTTTTCAGGATCCCACAGCACACAAGGAGGGAATGGACAACAACAAATATCACAAAAACAACAACAAGAGAGAAAAGGCGAGCGTATATCTCTCGCTCGGCCTTTGAAGGGACTCCGACTCCCCAGACAGCAGTCCCTAAAAAACCCGGATGGAGCCGGTGGTTTTGCACTCAATAAAGTTTGAGTTGTGTTAATGGGAATTATGGTTTGGAGTAGCAAAACTTGGGTCTGCAGCGGCTGCTTTCATGGAACGGTTCACAGGGAATCATAATCGCCCTTTTCCTCGACTCAGAGGGTACACAGCCATGGCCGTCCGTCCGGCTGTTTGGCTCTTTATCAAAACAATCAGACGCAAAACAAAAGGCATGCATCGCTTATTGCACTTCTCCAAAAGCAATACTTCAACAAGCGGGGGAAAAAAGATTAAAAAAAAGAAAAGCTAAACGCGTTAAAAATGAATAGATACAGGTCAAAAGTCAACAGTGAGCTCAGGCAAACGAAGGACCTGGTCAACACGTGGACAACCTCAGGAAACTTGACACTATTCTGAAAACTGTGTGTGTGTGTGTGTGTGTGTGTGTGTGTGTGCACCAACCAGCCCTTCAGACAACCTGTCCACAACTGACACGCATGAGCTCCCCAGAATTACCTTGACTTTAACTGTGCAAGCTCCCCCTACAGGCCAACCGGGGTATAACACCCAGCTAAACAAACCCCTGTACACTCACTCAACCAACCAACCAACCAATCAATCAATCAATCAATCAATCAATCAATCAGTCAATCAAGTTGAATTTTTTACAGAGCGTTTCTAGCTGCAACAGCCACTCAATGTGCTTTACAATTAATTAATCACACACACACACACTATAATAATAATAATACACTACCATAATAATAATAATAATAATAATAACCCTAAGAGAAATCAACAGGATGTGGGGTATGAAGACCGAAACAACACCAGTGGTCATCGGAGCTCTAGGACTCATGAAGAAGGGAATGGAAAAGTTCACCGACCGTATCCCAGGCAACGTCAACATCCACGCAGTCCAGAAGATCGCCCTACTCGGAGCAGCCCACATATTACGACGAGTACTGTCAGTCGAGTGACATCTGCCCTACAGTGCCTCAGGTCCATAGTTTGGACCCGGCTCTACAGGATGTAAAACAGGAAACATGAGAGAAATAATGATAATGATAAAAGTTAATAGTAAGTAACATGACTGTGTTGTCAACAACAAATAGCCAATTTTTCAACTTGACATCATTTTACAGTTGTATTGATGTTAACTGAGGTCACATTTGTTAAGTTTGTGTCTCATCTAACGTGTTGTCCAGCGCCGATGTGGCAGCACAACTGACCGTCAGCTAAGGTAACTAAGGCCCTGTTCACACATGCATCATGGGTAAACCCATCACAAGTGTTAACAAACTAACTAGCTAGTTAGTCAAGCTAACTTAACTTTGAGCAACTTCACTTAACCTTGAGCAAGGCAGGTTGCGCCTCACAGATCACCTTAAACCAAGGCAGCAAAGCTCTGAGAAGGTCTGCGAGAACAACGAGGGCAGGAGACTTTTCACATTAAAGCCACCCTAGACGGGTTTAATGGGATTAATTGTGGGTAAAAACTGAACTACATGTAGCGCAAACAAAATATTTTCCCAAAAAGAAAAAGAAAAAAGGACAAGGTTAAGTGAGCAACTGTGGCACTTAATTGCTCCAAGACGCTGCGTTGTACACAGATGCGGCTCCTGTAACACATCTCAGGAGAGCAGCCGCTCCAGAGGGGAGAGGAGGAAGTAAACAATCCGAAAACTAAGTGACAAACATGCGCTTGCATGCACAGAGACACGCACAGACATGCGCAGAAGACAGACAAGAGTGACACATAGGAATGCACGCATGCACTCCTACACACACGCACACACACACACACACATGCACACAGAGTTAATAAAATCTCCGTGCAAGGAGCTATGGTGTCCTGCTGTTCCTATACTCACTTGGAGAACCCACATGCTGGAGGCACTCAGGGATGGGTCACGCTTACTGGTTTCCTTAAAGGTCAACACACCTACTTAAGAGGCTCCAATTTATTTTAACGCACATTATCAAAAGAAAGAAAAAACAACTTCCCGGCAAGTCGGGAGCAGTCTCGAGTGTGTCTTTTGCCTTTTTTTTTTACAGAACTGCAGCCGCTCTTAGTTCTCTGACAAGGAGGACGAGGACGGGATATCTGATATCACACCGAATAAAAATATTAAAAGGTTGATGAAGACAAGTGAGGACCACGGGGCTTGTAAAAAAATGATCCGTTTTGCCCCTCAACAAGTGAAAGCATGTTAACACCGGGGCAAGGCTGCAGCCACTGGCTTCATCAACGCTGCTGTAATGACCCTCTCTGGCGCACAAACTATCCGGCATAGACAAACGTCTTTCTAGGCACAGCCTACTGACGCCGGGGGAAAAAGAAGAGGAAGGCTCTTGATAGACTCTTGTAGATGCCATTCCCTATCACGCAATGCCTCTCAGTCATAAACACATGACAAATGCGGCCTTAATCATTTTTTACGAGCGGGGATGTGCAGGGGGCAGCGCATGGCTGGAGGGGAGAAGGGAGCGGTGAGCAGCAGGCGGCCCCCTCTGCACAGAGGAGAGGGCCGTGTGGTAAAGTCTCCTCTGGAACATCACTCGACCGGCGAGCCTTTGATCTCCGCACCGCAATTATGCCAGCGTCCAAATGAGCATGGAGTCGCCTCCGAAACAGACTTCAAACATGCACATGTACGCATTCTCATACACATACGCATGCAGCGTACTGTATAGGATTGGAGCCATGTGCTCCTCTCGACAGTAAATGATGTACTGTCTCCAGCAGAGAACCTGGGGATGAAAGGAGGCCCTGCTCCTCCTCTGATCCCACCGTTAATGATGGCTTTGCTAAAGCTAATACTGTTTATTCTTGTCCAAACAAGGGCAGCTCGGCATGTAGTGGTTTCTGTACTACAAGCTGGAAGATGGTGGTTCACACAATGGACTTTTCTTTTTCTTTTTCTTTTTTTTTGGAACCTCAATAAGTCTGATATGGCTGCCAGTATCTACCATGTCTGATGAGGCTACTGTGCACTATAATATGGCGCTCCAGTGTTGTTCTTCGCCGCGGCACACAGCTGAGTTTTCCTGTCGATTCATTTGCTTTTTTCCCCCAAGTTCCCGTTTACGTCTCAACTCAGATTTGCTGTGTTTGTGACAGCGTCGGCAGCGACGACCTTAATCCCCAAAGACAAAAATGTGATGCGAAAGATGTTACGAATAAATAAACGGGAAAGAAGACGTTTGGTGAGCCTACAAAACGGCTGGGGCGGGTAACCCAAGTGACATTGATGAAATTGGATTATTTCCCCCCGTTCTAAGATTCTGTTTCTTCTCCGCGCACATTAAAGCTGAGATTGCAATTTGTCTTGCTGTTTGCTTTGAATAGTCCTTAACCGTATCATCATCGCAACTGTGCTGGAGGAAAAACACGGGTGCATGGCGACAGCAAAATGGTAGTCTGGCGTCTCCGCTGCAGACTAGCTGCCATTAGGGGCTGAGAGCAGCATTTATTGTACAATTAGGGGCAGCGAGATCTACCTGTAATCATCTCCATACAGGTGTGAGCTCCTCTCTGGACAGGGGAAGTGACTCATCACTTGTCAAACGTCAGCGCTTTGATGTCGGCCTTGTTCGCGCCGGAGCCCCTGGGACACCTATTGCATTTTGCACAGTTCAGAAAAGAAAATACACACGCCACTTGGAAGAATAATAATAATAAAAAAAACCCCAAAAAAAAAACAACAACAAAAAAGAAGCAAAAAAAACCCCCAGCATCTTCCTGCAAGATGACTGATGTTCCACACGTCGTGAATCATCTGATTTATGTGTTTTCTCGCAATGTTTCTCCTCCCCCTCCGTCCGCCAGTCATACTTTCGTGTCAGGAACATTCTAAGAAACAAGTCGTAGGTAAATAACTTCCCGCTTTAATACGACGCTGCCATGTTGAGCGCTGAAAGAAGCGCTTGACACCACGGACCCCGGAGGGCAATTGGAAAAGTGCGATAACAATCCCCAAGTTGGCTGCTATTGACAAAATGGCTGCAGTGTAGATAAGTAGGCCTCTCACATGTAAAGGATGTCGCGCTCCTATCTCCCACATCTGCTCTCGCTGTGGTCGGGCCACAGCATCGGCGACAGCAAAAGGGACCTCACGGAGAAACATCTGGTACAGGGCAGACTGTCAGGTACACGGCGGAGGAGTCACGGTTCACACATGCAAAGAAATGTTCGTTTAGTCAGCGTAGATGATGAAGACGTGTCCAGATAAGGACAAAACCACACAGTCCTGTACACACGCAGTAAAGACACTGCGATCAACGGGAATTCTATGTGTAATTTCCAGTGTGCGCCTGTACAGCAAACTAATGCCCCTTTTCCACCTCATGGTACCTGCTCGACTCGACTTAACACTCCTCACCTTTTTTGGTTTTCCATTGGGGCAAAAGTTAGGGATAGTACCTGGTGCCAGGTACTTTTTTCGGTACCACCTCCGTCGAGGTCCCAAGTGAGCTGAGCCGATACTAAAAGGTGACACGAAAATACCACTATAAATAAATAAATAAAATATAAATAAATATACATCTATGTATATTTATTTATATTCATATAATATGAATAAAATCTTTAAAAAAAACCAAAACAAACTAGTCAACATGCCCACAAATGCCTGGCGGGGCTTGGCCATGAGGAGATTCTATCTGCAGTGGAAAACGAAATCCCAAAAAGTAAAGCGAGTAGAGTCGAATAGAGTAGAGTCAAGTTGAGCCGGTACCATGTGGTGGAAAAGGGGCATAATATTCCCAATCTTGAGCAACAGCATCTGAGGACAGTATGCTCTTCAGACAAAACACAACTTCATGAAAAAAAAAACAAAAAAAAAACACACAACTGTAGACATCACAACATTTAGAGTGCTAGCCTAATGATTTATTGGGCCGCCACAGATGACACTGATTACTTTTTTGGCTTCAGATATATGAATGTTTGTTTATTTATTTATTTATTTTTGTCATTTAAAGCCTCTGCCCTCTTTGATATTGTATGGAAATGAGAAATTTTTTGACGGAAAATTAGGACCATATGCTGGTAAGTGCTTAATGAAGTGCAGAGTTTGGGGGCTGGTCGGGGTTTGCAGAGTTGGATGTTGTGTTAGATCATGTGCCTTTTCTGCCAGCAGGATACAGGAGTCAGTGAACCGGTGTAGGTAATGCTGACACACACACACACACATGCATGCACGCACGCACACTCACACACACACACACACACACACACACACACAACTCACACAGCGATGCATGCATGCAAGAACACAGTCAAACACACTCCTTTGATGTTTTTTTTTTTAAGTGGATGAAATGTTAAGAAACGTTCAAAATAAGTCTGGGGCATCCGGGTGGCGTGGCGGTCTATTCCGTTGCCTACCAACACGGAGCTCGCTGGTTCGAATCCCCATGTTAACTCCGGCTTGGTCGGGCATCCCTACAGACACAACTGACTGTGTCTGCGGGAGGGAAGCCAGATGTGGGTATGTGTCCTGGTTGCAGCACTAGCACCTCCTCTGGTCAGTTTGGGTGCCTGTTCGGGGGGGGGGGACTGGGGGTAACAGTGTGATCCTCCCACGTGCTAAGTCCCCCCTGGCGAAACTTCTCACTGTCAGGTGAAAAGAAGCAGCTGGTGACTCCCCATGTATCGGAGGAGGCATGTGGTAGTCTGCAGCCCTCCCCGGATCGGCAGAGTGGGTGGAGCAGCGACCGGGACTGCTTGGAAGAGTGGAGTAATTGGGCGGATACGATTGGGGAGAAAAAAAAAAAGGGGGGGGAATTCCCCCCCCCAAAAAAAAGAAAAAGAAAAAAGAAGAAAAATAAGTCAGTAATTAAACTAACATGAAACTAACTGCACAGAGAGAAAAAAAAAACCTCAGTGGCAATTAATGTGACATGAATTAGGGGGATCTGATATGCTTCCCCCCCCCCCGCTATATTTTAATTCACTTACCACTTGTTCTTTCTCCTGATGTAATCTTTCTCCGAGAGGTTGACGAGGTAAATCATCGGTTTGGATGTCAAAAACAAGTATTTGTTCAACACTTCGATCTGCGACAGAACAGAGAGAGAAGGCGAGTACTGAGGAGTCGAAACTTTTCCCAGAGCGGCCTTTGAGGGCCATACAGAGAAAGATAAGCCGAGCCGAATCAAAATAGGGGCCTGCTTTAGGCACGGTGGGGAGCATCTATAAAGCCTGGAGATCTGGATCGGCGTGGACAGATGTCATTAGTTTGTTAAAAAAAGTCATGTCAAAACACCACCAAAGAAGACTGCATGAATAATAACTCGAATCGCTCTGAAGACCCTTTTGAAAAAAATAAAAGACAGTAGTTGGACTTTCAGAACAGATGAAAAGATTAAAAAAGATAAATCACGTTAATAAATTTGAGTGCAACATCAAAGGCTTACCTCCTTGTCATTCCAATCGTGATAGTAACGAACATGCTTCTTTTCATCCACGACCCAGCTCTTGATTTTGCACATTATGTCCTGTTTGGGATTAAAAGAGAATGAACAAGAAGCCATTAGAGGAGATGAAAAAGAATATAAACCCAGCAGGCTCTGGGGTAATTATTTCCTAAATGCAAGGCATCCTGATGCCAAATTGAACAATGACTGCGCTTGTATTCAAACAGGAGAGGCCTGGCTTTGACAAGGATGGCATGCACAAGGCCCCCTTCCCCTCCTTTATAAATCACGACAGAAATGCCTTCTGGGGAGTCTTACTTAGATTCTCACTCGGTTACTGTTATGTGTCCCGATATTCCGCGGGGAGAGTCGGCTGCAAAGGGTAGGGGGAGGACGAGATTGGAAAAGCGCGGGGAACTTAATTGCAAGTTGCTATGTGTAAATTATTAGCCCTTCCACAGCCACTCTGCAGCACGCAGCCGTGCTATGTGCAAGCGAGGCACTAATTATGCACTGTTCCTTCTGGGAAAAATATTGGGCATTTCCAGCTATGTTTGCCATATTCATTACTGAGGTAGCTGTGAGCCGAGACCACAGACAGGAATAGGTCTTGACAGGATCTGAAAGCGGAAATGGGTGGGAAAATGGGAGGGAGGCAGTTATAAAATTTGTAATAAAGAAATTGAGCCTATTATTGTTGATCCAGCCCCACAGAAATTAGCGGAACACATTCTTTTTGTTCCTGTCAACTTAACCTCCCCCTTCATATAAAAACTACCCCACCCTCTGCAACACTCCCCCTACCTCTTCTTTCCTCCCCAAACCCTTGCAGCACTTCACAATCACACTCCCTTTTAAAAGAACTGAGGGGAAAAAAAGCCTGCCAGAGCCTCAATTACACAATGGCAGAAAAAGCTCCACACACTGACCCCCAGCCAGCTGCATTCACTCTCGGCACATCTCTCTCCACAGGAATTCTAAAGGCCTTTTAGTCAGGCAGCCAGAGTGCAGCCAGCGGGAGAGAGCGCAGGAAGAGCGGCACACACTCCGCCCGCGCCGGCCCAAGTCTTCACAGAGAGATTAATCATCTGTGAAATGGAAACAGCAAACGGCCAGTGACACAGGCTGAACCCGCTCCAGGTTTCCCTCATCAGCTCGCAGCCGCCGTACAGCGCTCCTCTAACAGGCAGGTGTTAATAAAAGGCATATAGGTCCCACAGGGGTCAAACACAT
Source organism: Lampris incognitus (assembly GCF_029633865.1). Lineage (NCBI taxonomy): Eukaryota > Metazoa > Chordata > Actinopteri > Lampriformes > Lampridae > Lampris > Lampris incognitus. The sequence goes on from NC_079221.1 coordinate 5,515,230, forward strand.
ACGCCTGCCACCATGAAACGCCACTGGTGGGCCGGCTTCTTATTATTGTTTTGTAAGGAAAGGGGAATATGCGGATTCAAAGAGACAAAGCCAGTGAAACACTGTCCTTGTACATGCAGCACCCGCAAAATGGATTTAAATCATTAAAACAGTACTGATGGCTGTACTGCGTGTACACTGATGGGAGCTGCAAGTTAGTTGCACATAGGATGAGCCTTCACTTCAGGATTGTTCACACTGGCCTACTTGGTTGTGGATGGATGGACTCCATATGTATCTGGATCCAGGAAGCCAGTCCTTCTTTGGCTGTAATAATTACCAATAGTGAATTCTAAGGAACATCCATCCATCCATGACCCAAACCGCTTATCCTGCTGTCAGGGTCGCGGGGATGCTGAAGCCTGTCTCAGCAGTCAATGGGTGGCACGTGGGGAGACACCCTGGACAGGCCGCCAGGCCATCACAGGGACAACACACACACACACACACACACACACACACACACACACACACACACACACACACACACACACACACACACACACACACACACACACACACCTGGGACAATGTAGTACGGCCGATTCACCTGACATACATGACTTTGGGCTGTGGGAGGAAACCGGAGCACCACACAGACATTAATGCCCCTTTTCCACTGCATGGTACTGGCTCAGCTCGACTCTACTCGCTTTACTTTTTGGGATTTCGTTTTCCATTGCAGATAGTATCCCCTCACGGCGAAGCCCCGCTGGTCATTTGTGGGCGTGTTGACAAGTTTTTTTTTTTAGATTTTATTTATATTTAAATAAATAAATATACATATATTTATATTTAATTTTATTTATTCTATTTTATTTATTTATTTATTTATAGTGGCATTTTCATGTCACCTTTTAGTATCGGCTCAGCTCACTTGGAACCTCGACGAAGGTGGTACCAAAAAAGGTACCTGGTACCAGGTACTATCCCTAACTTTTTCCCCATGGAAAAACAAAAAAAAGCGAGTAGAGTTGAGTTGAGTTGAGTCGAGCCGGTACCATGCAGTGGAAAAGGGGCAAGTCACAGACTGTTCTAAGGAACACATGCATTCACAAATTATAATATTAAGAGACTGCCCAGCAACCACATTTGAATTTGAAATATGATAATTTATGAAATATTGATGTGAATCATCTCTAAAAATGACATACGAGGGACGTATGGGTTGCTTTGTCCTCAGTAATAGCAACTCACAGGTAACAGTACTTCACTGTTGTCTGGCTGGAAATATCTCTGGAAGTCTACCAGGAACAATTTGCCAGAGACGTCTTCCAGCCTCGACAGTCTGGTCGTCGTAGACTGATATAAATGTATTTATTTTTAATTACACTTGTCCCATTAAAGGCTTGAGTGAGTGATCAGATGTATATCTTAAGGCAGTGTAATCATATCGGAGAGGTGATTTCAAGATAGTGAGCTTGTTAGAAGGAAAATTAACGCTACGATGACGTGAAGAAGACGCTCGTCACACCAAGACCAGGGCCTCTAGGGTTGAATAGTGTATTATAACAGGTTATAACATATGGTTTCCAACTTTGAAGAAGATATTATGATTATATCGTGCCAGATTGGATTGAATGTGGTGCGATCATGGTCAGCGAATCAAACAATCCCCATTCCGCTGAGATAATTCCTTAAATTTTATGAGATTTTGAGAATAATTTATGGAGATTTTCTTGCCAGATTATTTCTCGCGCAGGAAAATTTCAGATGCCATCAGCAACGAATGCAGACTGAGGGGAACTGTGGGGTGTGAGGTGATGCTGCGGAAATCAGAATCTGATTCAAAGTTCTTGCTAATTAGTCAGTAAGTGCAAAATCTCGGGATGTAATTGCCATTTACATCGTTACATGGTATTTACCTTGTTATTTCACGGTAAGTTGTAGCTCTATAAAAGAAAATACAAGCCCTATTTATTTTAAATTGTAAATTTATATTGGCAAAGGCGATGCACCACGTTCTGCATATTAATGTTGGCAGTGACGTGGCTCAAAAATACGAACAGAAACAGACGTTCTCTCTCTCGCTCTCTCTCTCCTCAAATCAAACTTAGCTCAACGTGTAAAATGCTAGATTTGGCCGGTGAGACAACTGCTCAATTTGCCCCGTCTGAAGCTCAGTGCAGCCTTTGATAAGCACCATGTCTGAAGAGGTCTTCTATAGATTTCACTTGGCGACGCGTACACAACCTTTGACAAGTAATGTAGATCATTTTTATTCATTGCCTAAAATTGTCGGCAATTATGTGCGTAAGCGGCCACCTGCCTGGCCTGAATGGGCCCCGTCTGTGGGTCTGCAGAGGGGGATTACTCCGAGGGGAACCAACCAGGCGCTGGGCCTCGGCAGCAGGTGAAATGGTCCACTCGTTAGCGTAATGAGCGGTCAGAGCCGCCGCATGTCAGGGCCTGAAATTGGGCATGCCGCTCCAAGTGAAAGGCCAGATTACCTCTCTTACTGGTACACCCTGTCTCTGCCCTGAACACTGATGCTGCAGCTCACATCATCATGCTGCCTACAACCGGCCTCGCCGCAGCGATGGCGCTGCGTCGTGACACAGATACGAGGCGAGCATAGCAAACGTCGGCTCGCCGTGCCTCATTACCTTGACCACGTGAGTACGTTTGCATCCACATGCATCTGAGCCGGTACATGCAGGATCTGGATCTTCTCTAATCTTGTTGTCTGGTTCCCTCCCCCACGTGCCTCGCTACATGTAACCCGGGGAGCGCTCTGTCAAAGCACATTCCAAACATTTACAGTATTCATATCCAGATGTAGGCTTGTGGGTCACCCATTGTATGGCCTCACTGAATTTCCCAGGGCTGCCGTGGGTGTGCAAGCACGAGCAAGAGCTGAGCGGCGATTTGAGTATTAATTTAGATGAGAAGCGCCTTGTGGAAACACTTTCATTAGCCCAACACTGTGACCCGGGGTTAGCAGCTGAATAAGTAACTCTCTATTAATGATTTCTGCAGCAGAAAACCTCTGACCCCTGATCACTTTTAATCTCAGAAAAGAGAAAAGATGGAGCAGGGGGAGGGGGCGAGACCTATTGGAGGGAGATTAAAAAAAAAACATTCTTTTTTTTCCCCTCATTGGCCATGTGTGTGGGAGGGTTATCATTTGTGCTCAGCTGCGAGGGGGAGCGATGGGCATGCTGAGACATTGACTCACATATTCAGGTTTGAGTTTCTTGTCGCCACCTCTAATGGCCGTCTTCTCCAGCTTGTCAATAATAGGCCCGATCATCTCCTCGTCCTTCAGCCTGAGCTCCTCGTGGATGATCTCCATGTCCCTCACCGGGTCCACCGTCCCCTCCACATGGATGATATCCTCATCCTCAAACGCACCTAGAACAAGAGGACGCACGCACACAAAACACAAACATCAGCTGCATCAAGGCGATGCCGTCATAAGCGCACACACTCACCATGGTGAAATCGATGACATTGACTTTTTCCGAGGACACATGTGGAACATGATTAGAGGTAGCCAACAACAATTACTTTTCAGAGAGGATATTGGGGGGAAAAATGAACATTCCCATTGAAAAGCACAGCATGGCTCGCAAGAAAAAAAAATCACAAATACGAAAAATATATTCATGAATACGTTTAGCTTTTCGGTTCAATGTGCAAGCGTCAGCTCTGCACGGCGTCAGCTCACAGCATCACGGCAAATTCCTCAAACAAACACGGACATTAATTTCCTTAAATGCAAATCTTCAGGTCTTTGCCAAATGTTTTGCATGGCTCGTGGCGTATGTCCTTTTTGAACATTTTTATGACATTTTTTTGAGCCCTTTCTTAAAATTAAGTCATAAAAACATGAAATTCATGAAAAATTACGGATAAAATGAAACTATCAACATGGAAATATGAGAGGATAAGGCCAATGCTCTTCTAATCAATTGCTTCATAGCGATGGCTGTACTAGTGATTAGATAATGAGGCACTAAAGCGGACCATTTAGCCAGCAGCAGCTCTTGGCCCCCTTCTGATTCTCCAACAGGGCTTCGGGTTCGGGAGGGGGGGCGGGGGCATGCATCTGTCACATCAGAGTGACAGCCTTTAACATTACTGGCGGTGACTGCAGTGGACCACTCAAGGGTGTTTCAGCCCACTTACGACCCACAGGATTTGTCTATCATCAATCTTGTGGCAAAGGTGGCCGAACTAGAAGCAGGACTCGCATGCTAATATAAACGCTCAAAAACAGACTGATTCAAAAAAAAACAAACCCTTAAATCTCATATAGAGCATTTAATCTAGTGTGCAAGTCCTATTTCTCTGATCCACGTTTGATTTCTTATTTTGGGGGGGTTCCCCCCCCTTTTCTCCCCAATTCTATCCAGCCAATTACCCCACTCCTCCCTCTGCCGATCCGGGGAGGGCTGCAGACTACCACATGCCTCCTCCTCCTCCTCCTCACCTGACAGTGAGGAGTTTCGCCAGGGGGACGTAGCATGTGGGAGGATCATGCTATTCCCCCCAGTTCCCCGCCCTCCCCCGAACAGGCGCCCCGACTGACCAGAGGAGGCGCTAGTGCAGCGACCAGGACACATACCCACATCTGGCTTCCCAACCGCAAACACAGCCAATTGTGTCTGTAGGGACGCCCGACCAAGCCGGAGGTAACACGGGGATTCAAACCGGCGATCCCAGCCGGCGATCCCCATGTTGGTAGGCAATGGAGTAGACTGCCCCGCCACCGGGACGCCCCCCTCACGTTTGATTTCTTTGACTCTCCACCTGAAGTTTTAATTTACATGCATGTGGATGAACTGCCGTAACAACAATGACGCACAGTTTAACGTGTAGCAACACACCTTTGTCTCCTCACATGCTTTCCTGCCCTATGACTTTCATCAAACATAAACGATTCATGTAAACAGCAAACTGCCGTGGCATGTGAAGTCTCTCCTATGCTTTACAAGCTTACATAAGAACTCCATGTCATCCGCCTGGCAAGTGGATGATCGGGTAAATGACGACTCAGCCTTAAGTATTGCCGCGGTGATGGATGCTATGTTCGGTATCTGCAGGTTAGAGCTAATGTTATCAACGATCCACCTCTGCAGTGTTGGGACATCGCTCTGGAAAGGCTTGTTGACAGTTGATGCCCTGTGAGAAAATACGTCACCGCACCAGTGTAAGCCACTTATCATGGCTGTCACATCTCCATCCCTCAACAAGTTCTGACAGTGACTCATCTTGAAAATAGCGATGATTCATGGCCGTGCGGGGTTGACCTAATGTGTGTCGAAGGTACCTTAGTTTCACGGAAAAATGTTGCTAATCTGAATCCCACATGGGACTGTCAGATCACAACAAGTAAAACCACTGAATTTTGCAAAGTGAGCCAAAAAGCCAAGCCCAGCTAATTTTTTCATTATACAGTTACAATGAAAGTTGTCTTCTGCATGTAACCCATCCTGGTTGTGTAGGAGCAGTGGGCAGCTGCAGCACCCGGGGACCAACTCCAGTTTCTCTTTCCATTGCCTTGCTCAGGGGCACAGACAGGAGTATTAACCCAAACATGCATGTCTTTTTGATGGTGGGAGGAAACCGGAGCATGGGGAGGAGACCCACATATGCCCCTTTTGCTCAATTTGACTCTACTCTACTCGTTTTACTTTTTGGGATTTGGTTGCGCACTGCAGATAGGATCCCCTCACGGTGAAGTCCCGCTGGTCATTTGTGGGCGTGTTGACTAGCTTTTCCTCCCTTGTCTACCAGCGCCCCACACGAGTGTTTTATTTTCAAAAAAATCAACAAGACCAACTCTAAATGTGTGCTTCACATGAACAATATTAGTGTAACTAAGAGATTCGCTGACAACAAATAACTTTTTATGATAGATTATCAACTATAATACAAGTTTCATAAGACTGGCTTTGGCATTTCCTGTTATAAACAGAGCTGTTCCACTTCTCTCTGACCAATCAGCAGTTAGATTTTATTTATATCTAAATAAATATAATTTTTTATTTATTTATATTCTATTTATTTTTTGTTTGCATGTATTTTTTATTTTATACATTTTTTATGTTTAAATAGATATAAATAAACATTTATATTTTATTTATTTGTTTATTTCTAATGGTCTTTTCATGTCGCCTTTTAGTATCGGCTCAGCTCACTTGGAACCTCGATGGAGGTGGTACCAAAAAAAGTACCTGGTACCAGGTAGTATCCCTAACTTTTGCCCAATGAAAAACCAAAAAAAAAGCGAGTAGAGTCGAGCCGGTACCACACAGTGGAAAAGGGCAATAGACACGGGAGAACATGCAAACTCCACACAGAAAGGACCTGGGATGGCCTGGGGTTCGAGCCCAGGACCTTCTCGCTGTGAGGCGACAATGCTAACCACTGGGCCACCATGCCGCCCAAGTCACTCATCAAATCATTCATCAAATCACTGCACAGTGGCACTATATGTGTGTGTTAAGTCTACATTGTCAGAGATATTAAACAGGAAACTGAAAACAGGGGTAAAATCCTTAATTATGACCCACAGACGCTCACATAATCACATTTCACACAAGTCATTGAGAAAACAAAGAGTTTCCGGGTTTTACAACGCGCCAGCTCGCGTCACCAATTCATCACATCACAACACCAGGGCGTCGTATCAACAGCGAAATTAAAGAACGCGATACCAAAAGTCAATCGAACCGATCCGTCCTTGCACTACCGGCCTCTCGCTCATGCCAATAAAGTCAACAGAAGCCGTAGACTTTGGTGCAAGCTGTCATCCCGTTGTCCTCATGGTGAAATGAACTTATCCAATTACTCTTTGCCTAATCAGGCTGTTTTGGTTCCTCTCCTCTTCCAGAGGTACTCCACAGTATAAACAGTTCACTTACGCCACACAGAAAGGGGCTAATCAGTGGAATTATTGTTTTGCTGCTCCAATTTACCAGCTCCCCATTCAACACTGATTGGAATGAAAATTTGCTATTGTGCTAGCATGCACGGGGAGACTATAATGCAATGTAAATCATTTTGGGAGCTGCAAGAATATACATACATTACAAATGGCAGTGACGTACCGTTTTTGCATGTTCAGGTTTATCTATTTGTCAGTTCCTCCGTGCAGCTGAGCAGATATTAGATAGTACCGAGAAGGTTCTGAGCAGATTCACATCAATAACAAAAATGTTTTGGAAAGCACTTGTAAGTTGCCTAATGCCCCTTTTCCACTACATGGTACCGGCTCGACCCGCTTCTGTGTCGTTTTCCATTATCGTAACGGTAACCCCTCAGTGTACCCGCTCCAGTTTTTTTTTTTGGAACCTCAACAAAGGTGGTACCAGAAAAGTGGTAACAGTTACCAAAATGCTGGTACTTTCCAGTAATGGAAAATGAAAAAAGGGCGAGTCGAGTTGAGCCGGCACATGTAGTGGAAAAGGGGCAATAGTTAGTTGATTTCAGGCAAAATTCATGCAGATCGGATTTGAAAGGTACTAGACATGTCCAAAGACAACTGACAGGTCACACGATAAGTGCGTCACACATTTCTCACCACAATTAAGTAATCGGCATTCTACAGCTCCTACCCAACATCCTATGTAAAAAAAAAGAAAAGAAAAAAAGGCGTACAAACATAAACATCAAAAGCTCTTCCCTGTGGCTCCAGAGCTGGAGCAGCTGATCTCTGCTCCTTTAAAACATCCACCGACACTCTCCTCCACCAGCTACTATATATTCCAAAGTAATTTGCTTTAATTAATTTCGCCTAATTTAACATTCACATCTACTTCACCACGGTCCCATTCAGGCTTTAGAGCCGGGGTACAGATGCATGAGGAGAAAAAGAGGAGAAGAAGAAAAAAAAAATCGGAGGGGGGAAATCTCTGCAATTAGTCCTCTAAGGCCTTTAACGACTGGGTCTGGGTAGGCCTCTGTGAAGACAGCTCTTATGAGGCTACGGCGCCACACAAAGCCACAAGCAAGACAGTAAAAAAAAAAAAAAAAAAAGGAAAAAAGAAAAGGTTTCAGTGAGTGGGGGTGGGTCGGGTCGGTTGTGGATTCAGGAGTCAAGTCTATCTCACAATTAAAAAATTCAAATGGTGTGTGTTTTGGAGGTGGCCATTAACAGGTGTGCCTTTGTTGGCAGAACAATGGGGTTTATCTTAAGGGGCCTATAGGCTTTCTTTGGCCTCACTAGAGGTCTGGCCGGACTCTACTTCAACTGTCTGCACACATAATCACTGGGACACCAGCAAGAGGAAGAAAATCCCGACAACGAGCCTGTGGTTTCTACATTTCCCCTTTTTCTCTGACAATATAACACTGACTTGAATGCACGAGAAATGAACATAACACAACAGGATGATAATACGATATGACATCATATAATACGATATAATATCTTTATCATTTTTTTTTACATTTCGTGCAATTTGTATTCATATTTTGATTATATCACGTCCCCTTTCAGCGGTCATCATTATACTCCGTTTATGCAGAGCGAGATACATCAGCCGAGATGACACGATGAATAAAAAAGCCTCTGATGAAACGGACCGACTTTGATCGGCTGTATTGAGTCGGAGTCGATTTAACACTCGAAAACACCTGCTATTACTTTCCCGTCAGGTACAAAGATAAGCTGGAGACGTTTAACCCAACCCGAGATCAATACTGATCAAGCTGCCTTCTCCGACGCCACTACCTGGGAGGATATGTGGCCAAAATAATTTAGGCAAATTGCAGCATTCATTGGCATCCAACTTCCTGCGCATGTTTTCACATGCAAGATGGGTAAGAGCACATCTAAGGCACTTGCATTCCTTGCACTGCTTTTTAAAACGTCCATGCAAACTTAGTACCGCAATCCCCCTGGTATTCAAAGCAGTAAAAGCTATTTTATGAGTCTGTCAGGAAAAGCACATTATGGATGGCTTCCCGGCACAAAAAAAACACTGGCAATGCAGACAAGAGTATTTATGTTTATTCAGGAAATATCCCTTTTCTACACTCACCTTAAGATGCATGTGCATGAATCTGACAGTGATTTGCAGCAGGCCGGCCGCTTGTAACAGAGTTTGCAGAGTATTCAGCCTTGTTTTCCTGCATATTTCAATTACCGGGAGTACGGTCGATGCTAAGAAAGCAGTCTGACACAAGAAAATGGTGGGTTTTTTTGTCCTTTGGAGATAAACTCATGTTTTCCCACACGATGCAATCTTCCCAAATGGGTTATGGTGAAATGACAGTGTTATGAATATCAGTACCTCACAAGGTGTCTCCAATTCCCGTGTAATCTACTGTCAGCTGCAATACCCCAGTACAAACCCTGCATTAAATGTGTTTTCCACCAACGCCTTGATATCATGGACAAACTAACGCAGACGACGCCTCGCAGAGGATGATCATTCAAACTAGTCGGCTCTATATATGTATAGTTGAGAAGTGAGCATGCAGGGGAGGCTCCGGTTTTCATTAACCCCCGATCGTCAATAATGGAGTTCATTCCTTTATTGTTAAGTTACCCACTGTCGTTTCGTTTATTTTGTCAAACCAGAAGAGTGTAAGACTGCTTTGATCGAAAGGAACCATCATATGCACACCACTGTTGTCCCACATCATTCAGAGAACAAACCTTTTTAGATCCTTAACTACCATAGTGCTGCTGATTGCACAGGCACCGGCAATTTCCTAACCAACTGCCACCTGAACAATGATGTGTTCAGCTTTCAGGCCCTCCAGCCTTTCTAAAGGTGAATCATTTCACAGTTTGGAACGAGATCTCCATAGCAACTCCTCTTTGAGGGGTTTAGAATCACCATCCAATAATTCTATGAACATCAGGCCTTGCCATTTCCAATGCTTCTTTTCACAGCGGACAGGGAGAAGGGGGGTGGGTGGGAGGACTCGGGTGGGGGCGGAGGGGTTTTGCGAAGAAGGGGGGGGGGGTTTCGGGGGCAAGAGGAGGAAGCAAGAGAGATTCTCCATTCTATTTCAAGCAATTCATCTCGCAGCCCCCATTAGAATTCAAAATATTTCGACCTTCAATCACCGGGCATGTTATCCCGAGCCGCGGCGATCTCCAGTCAAGATGGGCAGACGTTTTACTCTAATCACCCACAATGAGTGGAGGCTGACAAAAACTCTTCATTCTCGCTAAATCAAAATGCTCATTGAAACACTGTCACAGCACCTTGACGCGGCCCACAAACATACGAGAGGAGGACTCAGCCTCCCACGAGCCGAGCCTCATGATTTGGATTCGTGTGGTGTCTCAAGAGAATTGCGCCGCTGGTTAAAACTGGCTCTACAGGAGCCGCTATACTGGCTGCATGTCTGATGTGACCGCATCCCTGAATTTCTGACCCCTCATCTGTCCTTCAAATACAAATCTGAGGGGGGTTCAGTTGAGCAGACAATATTTTAAGGTCTCTTAATTAAGGTCTCACTGAAGTCGGAGAAACGAAAGGGCATCGATAAACTAAACTGAATCTAATCAATGTCTTGGTGCATGCTCAAAAATCCCGGTAAGGAAATCCCAGAAAGTTGAATCAGTTCATCAGGACACAAAATGTTGCATCCAAACTACAAAATGATTACCCAACTTAAATAATTGGTTGGGTCTCGACAGACACAGTTGGCCGTGTCTGCGGGTGGGAAGCCAGATGTGAAGAGTAGGGTAATTGGCCAGGTACAATTGGAGAGAAAAGGGGGAGGGGAATCAAAAAAAATTGGTTGGGGTTACTGGAACCACAGCCCTCACACAAACAAATGGCTTTCATGTCTGGGTGGCGTGGCGGTCTATTCTGTTGCCTACCAACATGGGGATCGCCAGTTCGAATCCCCGTGTTGCCTCCAGCTTGGTCGGGCGTCCCTACAGATACAATTGGCCGTGTCTGCGGGTGGGAAGCCGGATGTATGTGTCCTGGTCACTGCACTAGCGCCCCCTCTGGTCGGTTGGGGCGCCTGTTCGGGGGGAGGGAGAACTGGGGGGAACAGCATGATCCTCCCACGCACTACGCCCCCATTGGCAAAACCCCTCACTGCCAGGTGAAAAGAAGCGACTGGTGACTCCACATGAATAGGGAGGAGGCATGTGGTAGTCTGCTGCCCTCCCCAGATCAGCAGAGGGGGTGGAGCAGAGATCGGGACGGCTCGGAATAGTTGGGTAATTGGCCAAGTACAATTGGGGGAAAAAAGGGGGGGGGGATCCAACCCCCCCCCCCCAAAAAAAACCAAACGGCTTTCACCAAAATACATTTGGACTCAGTTTACAACTACTGAGCCTCCGTGGAGCCCCAACGTAAGATCTGCAACCAGCGGCGGATCGTTTTGGTTGGTCATCGGACACACCAGAGCTCCAGCGCCATTCCCTAAGCGCCACACATATGGAAGTCACCGAGTGGGATTGAATATAGTATCTATTTATGGAAGAGTTTGAGGATTTGTAAGTTAGCGAGTGATAAGCGCCATTTCCTCAAAAAACAGACAGCACTGGTGTCACTGCCAAGCCAGGGAAGCCATAAATTATCTTCGTCTCTCCCAGCCGACGCCTTGTCCTCAGTGCCCCTGGCTATAAGCAATTCACTGGATTCATTCCATGTGACACTGTCATATCTGACTCAGCGATGAGTTAGCCAACTTATGTTCACACTAACCCATCTGGGCGGTCATAATTCATATTACTGGTATTCTCGGTAGTGAAAAGTTGATACGTTTTGAGACGCGAGTGATGAACAGTAACTTGTACTGAGGCCTGTGCAGCCTTAGAGCAGACAGAAAACCTATCCCGACTGCTTGTTTTTTTTCTTGGAACCCCCCCCCCCTTTTTTTTTCCTCCAGTTGTAGCCGGCCAATCACCCCACTCTTCCGACCAGTCCCGGTCGCTGCTCCACCCCCTCTGGCGGTCCGGGGAGGGCTGCGGACTACCACATGCCTCCTCTGATACATGTGGAGTCGCCAGCCGCTTCTTTTCACCTGACAGTGAGGAGTTTCACCAGGGGGACGTAGCGCATGGGAGGGTCACGCTATTCCCCCCAGTTCCCCCTCCCCCCCCGAACAGGTACCCCAACCGACCAGAGGAGGCGCTAGTGCAGTAACCAGGATACATACCCACATCTGGTTTCCCAACCGCAGACATGGCCAATTGTGTATGTAGGGGCGCCCATCCCAAGCCGGAGGTAACACGGGGATTCGAACCGGCGATCCCCATGTTGGTAGGCAACGGAATAGACCGCCACACCACCCGGACGCCCCCCTACTGATTTTTTTTTAATTAAGTCAGGTCCCTCTGAAGAAAGATCATTCAGGAGTTGGCCTTCCCTGTTCCAACAACATGAACCGTCTGAAGGAACGGTGCCGAGCTTGAAACTGACATAACGAATTCTGAGTCTGACGAACGAGGACCGAGATCAGACTGTTGACTTCACCACTTCGTCAACATTCTCTCAAAGTTTATTTTTTCAACTACTCATTTGTTTGTTCTTTTAAACTGAAAAATTAGCCGTTTGGAAACAAAGCATAAAATGATGATATGGTATTTTTTTCAGAATCCATTATTATAGTTTATCAGCACAGGGGGATGCTTTTGGGAAGAGTCTCTCTTAGCACACGATGTGGAACGCAGGTGCTTAGAGGCACGAAAACCTGAGAGGGAGAAGTAAGCCAAGAATAACATTTACTTTCCAGTCGACTGGCCACCGCCGCATCCAGGCCTTTTACAACCAAACGAACCATCAAACGGCATTTTAAGACTTGATTCTTGTTGTGTGTCCTACGACTGGGACTGAGTCTTCAGTGGGAAGCGAACTGGAGGTTTCCTGTGTGATGGTGGGGGGATGGGGAGGGACGAGGGGGATGGGGGATAGGGGATGAGGGGGATGGGTGGGGGGCAGTGATGGAAGACGCTCTGCGAGCATTCATACGTCTAATTGCGGGGAACCAAACATCTGGGAAGGAGGCCAGGTGGGCTGGCGGGGCTGCTGGAGAAGAACAGAGGAGCAGATGAACTAGAACATGTCGGAGCCTTGTCTCAGACACTGAGGATCCAACTGTGTTCCAGTTCCCACAGAGGCACAGGGAACGCTTCCCCTCAAACACTCTCCTCGGGAGGACACCAGGGACGCAAGAGAATCAGCCTTCAGGATGCCGTAATGCCACGTAATAGTTTTTGGAAGGTTTCACTGACAGCGAATCCGCTGTTTACACAGCTTTTCAAAGACAGGTATTTGGAAATATGCATAACACGCACGCCACAGGGGGAAATGAACAACTCAACTGCTAGACTTCAGAGAGGAAAAGCCAGTTTGACGAGGTCTGAAGCAGAAAAAGTTGAGTCTTTCTACAGTGATCAGTATCAGACACCATTGCCTACCAACATGGGGATGGCCAGTTAAAATCCCCGTGTTACCTCCGGCTTGGTCGGGCGTCCCTACAGACACAACTGGCCGTGTCTGCGGGTGGGAAGAAGCCGGATGTGGGTATGTGTCCCAGTCGCTGCACTAGCGCCTCCTCTGGTTGGTCGGGGCACCTGTCCGGGGAGGGGGGCTGGGGGGAATAGCGTGATCCTCCCACGTTGTATGGCCGCCTGGTGAAACTCCTCACGGTCAGGTGAAAAGAAGCGGCTGGTGACTCCACATATATCGGAGGAAGCGTGTGGTAGTCTGCAGCCCTCCCTGGATCGGCAGAGGGGGTGGAGCAGCAACTGGGACAGCACGAAAAATAGGGTAATTGGCCAAGTACAATTGGGGAGAAAAGTTGGGGGGGGGGGGGGGGAACTCACTTGGATGTATGTTTCTACATTTTCATGTCATTTTTGTGTTTTTGTTCTTTTCACAGGGTGACGCTGAATGAGGACAACCTGATGAACGCGGAGAACCTGGCCATTGTTTTTGGGCCCACCCTCATCCGTTCCCCAAACCTGGATGCCATGACGGCTCTCAACGACAGAGGGGGTGGAGCAGCGAACGGGAAGGCTCGCAAGAGTGGGGTAATTGGCCAAGTACAACTGAGGAGAAAAAAAAGGGGGGGTGGGGGGGGGGGAGAGTATCAGACACAACATGTGCACATATTCTATGGGTTCACAAAGGAAGTCTTTTCTTGTGCTTCAGGATTTCTAAATAAATAACTGTAATCCAGTGTCAAATAATTCAGAACGATCAGTTTTGGTACAAGAGGGGGGGAAAAAAAAGTTCAAAGCTACGTTAAAAAACGACTATACTGCAGCCAGAGCCGTGTGGCTGATTGCTGAGGTTTTACGAGCCTTTCCCACTTCATCTCATCAGGATCAGCTCGACCCCTTGTCTGCTCAGTTGGGCAAGGGTCTGGGCATCGACAGTCACACAACATGCATCTTTCCGATGCATGTTTTCCAGTCTCCCCCCCCCCCCCCGCTCAATCCCAGACACAAATACAACCACTCAAGACAAAAATGTACGATCCCCCCAACCATATAATCAAACAATATAAAAGAAGTGTCTCGAATACTGCAGCTTGTACCGCTGACACCAGATAAAACATTTCTGTAATTGCAAAACAAAACCAGCTATGTTTAATATAATCTATAATTGCAAAACAAAACCAGCTATGTTTAATGTTTCACATAGCCCACGGTCTCCGAGGAATCCGCAAGAGGCAGAACAATGGAATGTCAAAACAGATAGTCATAAACTCACAGAAGAAGCTTTCTATCATCTTATTTTCATTGGACGTGGATGTTTGTCTTCCCCGTCGCACTGGCAGACACAAAAGAGTCGGTTTTGAGCGAGGATCTGGTGTATAGACTTGGTCGATATGAAAAGAACAGAGGGTGTTTTTTAAGTACGCACATAATACCGCGAGGCAAAAAAAAAAATGTCCCAAGTTACTGTGGTCGAAGATCTGAGCAAGAACGGACTGCAGACGCAAAATATCTGCCTTATGATGACAACGATGCATCATCCCATATGAGAGCTCTATTCCTCATTCCCACGGCTCTCTAGCGCTCAGATGGTGACGCTGTACGGAGACAGTGCTGTTCTGCGTGTGCTTTTGCATGCTATGCTATCCAAGCATCTTCCTCTCTCTCTTTTTTGCATGCTTCATCGTCCCAAAGTGCAGACGTTTAGTGCTTTGGACTGTTTTATTTCTTCATATATTACCTGATACCCACTTTAACTTGTACACTCAGCATGTGTGCATGCCTTTCTGTACCGGAAGAGGGATTACTCCACTGATGCCCTTCTTGTGGTTTCTCTGTTCTTTTTTTATTAACTTTACTTTGATTCTTTTTTTTTTTTTTTTTGTTTTGTTTGTCTTCATTTGAATCGAGGGTCTGAGGACAGAGGATGTTGTCTCCTGTTGTTTACTGTATCAACCTCTTTGTCACTGAGGCAATGCAAAGTCCTCCGGGACTGAAACTTGTGATTAAGGTTTGCACTAGGGCTGCACGATTTGGTGAAAAAGTCATATAGTGATTATAGTGGACAATATTGCAATTTGCGATATAATAAACAAATTTATCACCCTATGGACCCACCACCCACGGGGATGAGCGCTGGTGCCATGCAGGCCGGGCGGCAGGCAAAGGTGGGGGTCGGGGTGTGTCGACTTCCAGCATCGCAGACTGGTCCAGGAGGACCAACTGGGAGGAGACCCCAGGGTAGACCTAGAACTCGCTGGAGGGACTACATGTCCAGTCTGGCGTGGGAAGATCTTGGGATCCCCCAGGAGCTGGAGGGCGTTACTGGGGAGAGGGACGTCTGGAGTGACCTACTTAGCTTGCTGCCACCGCGACCCGACCCCGGAGAAGCAGCTGATGATGAGACGAGATGAGATGAGATAAACAAACTTATACATATACAAATAACACAAATTTGTCGTGTTGCCATGATGCGTAGCGACTTTCATTTTGCATGTTTTACACAGTACCTCTTTCTGCTCACCATCGCTGAGCTTGAATCAGAAATATCGCCATCTAACAGAGGTCACGTTTTTTTTTTTTTGTTTTTTTTTGCCACCAGTTCATCAGTGTTAAACTAACTACGGAGCCATAGTAGGGACAGGGTGAGAAAAAAAATTAGGGGGCAGTTTTGTGTTCCCTTGCAATACTTCTATTAATAATTTTTATTATTATTTTATTATTATTTATTGTATTAAGGCTTCTGTTGTCTTACGGGTCAAAAAGGCCCATAACAGTGTTTATGAGCAGAGAAAAGACTAAATATTTTTTCAACCTGAAATTTGACGACTTTTCCTAGAGTGACCCCAATTAGAAAAAGGGAAACATTGTTTTTGTTCATATTTCCATGAAAGCTGTACACCACTAGGGTACTAAGATTTTCTTAGGGTCATGTTTGACCCTAAGACATGTGTGGGTCATGTGTGACCCTATAAAAGCGAGTGGTGTCTACTGATTAAATGCAGTCTTTCTGCCCCATGAAGAGGGAAAACCCAGATAGTCACACAGTTTGTGATGAATGACAGGTTGGCTCTTCATGCAAAATAGATTTGGGGTTTAAAATTAAATTAAGTTGCTTTAATTTAGAGGTTTAATGAAGGCGGGTCTTAAATGACCCTTAAGACAGGGGCAGTATATACAATGTGTGGACAACACAAGCGTTAACCTGCTCGTTGTCTTCGGTATCCATTTTTTCCGTCTTTCTGGTCTGCACACGGCACACCGGACAGTCATGTGACTGTAGACTGTACGCGCTTCACTGTCTAAACAGAGACTGATTGGTCATCTCTTTATGGGCGTAGACATGCAGACTAGACTGCCCACAAACAGATGTTCACACACGCACGTTTTATTATTTAACTAAATCGCAGCCTTTTGCGGCTATACAACTGCACAGGCTGACACCGCGATTGCGATTAGATGAATCGTGCAGCACGAGTTTACACAAATAAACCTGACTTGAGTTGACTCCAAATGTCACCAGTGCATGTTGTATACATAAATTAGAATCCTATCAGTGGTATTTGGTATTTGGTGCTCTGCACATGAGATAAAACCCCCGTGAAGCTGGGCAGGTCACACCAAACAGGACAGGACGTGATTCTGAGGAAGTCGTCCAATGACGTGTAAGAAAAGAAACATTTCCGTGCTTTCCTTTAAAGTCAGTGAGGCATTTCCAATCCTTTGAAACGGACGACAGACAGATAAATCTCACCTGACGTGTGTCATGCCTCCTCTGTCAATAATTACAAGCTCTGGGCGTCCGGGTAGTGTTGCGGTCTATTCCGTTGCCTACCAACGCGGGGATCGCCGGTACGAATCCCTGTTACCTCTGGCTTGGTCAGGCATCCCTACAGACACAGTTGGCCGTGTGGGAAGCCAGATGTGGGTACGTGTCCCAGTCGCTGCACTAGTGCCTCCTCTGGTCAGTTAGGGCACCTTTACAAGGGGGAGGGGGAACTGGGGGAAATAGCGTGATCCTCCCACACGCTACGTCCCCCTGGTGAAACTCCTCACTGTCAGGTGAAAAGAAGCGGCTGGTGACTCCACATGTATCGGAGGAGACGTGGTAGTCTGCAGCCCTCCCCGGATTGGCAGAGGGGGTGGAGCAGCGACCGGGATGGCTCGGAAGAGTGGGGTGATTGGACAGGTACGATCGGGAAGAAAAAGGGGGGGGGGTAAATAAATGAATAATAACTACAAGCTCTGACTTACTGTGGGTTGTCCTGCAGTTGACCACAAGCAATGTGTATCGTCCCCATGCAGTGTCACGAGCAGTCTATTGAAAGGCTATTGGAAAATGGCGTTGAAAATGGAACAGAAATGACCCACTTGCACTGTCCACCAAGTAGTCCCTAGCGGTGACGTTTTAAGAACAACGAGAAAAAACGGTCTACATTTTAACCCTGGCCATTTGGCCGCTCTTTGTCTGCCACAGCCATCTCACTAATCAGAGCTCTTTCCACTTAATGGGAAAGTCAATACCCGCATACAATCAGTAAACAAATTCTGCTATTTAAAAAAAAAAAAAAAAAAAGCTTCTGCCTCCATTTCAGTCGCTGCAATTTAAATTATTCTAGCGTGTAACATTTTAATTGTCTAAGACAAAGTCGATGTCAGAGGCACAAAAGGACTCGAGGCAGAGAGGCCATCGAGTGATGCGAGGCCTGCCACACTGAGTGAGGGGTGTTTTGCTGGGGAATCGTTTGCTGAGCTAATCACATTGGTATGTTCGATGAGTGACGGAGGGCAAAAGACAGAGAGGAAGACACACTCAGAATAATCAAAAAGAGAGTTCAATTGTCTCTCTTTTATATACACAAGCAAAAACTCGGCCCCAAAAAACAAAAAACATGACAGACTGCAAACAAAAAAAAGTAAGGAGCTCCCAAAAGAGCCCTTCTTTCTTCTGTTTTTGCAAAACAAAAAAAAACCCTGCTTACCTTTGTCATAGCCCAAACTTAACCAAATTTGGCATTTGGGATCAAATTACAGTAATGTGTGGTTTACGATGCACAACGGTCTAGTTTTATATCCGACCCTCAGAATATGCTGCTAAATGTGACCAGGCACAGACCCTTTCCTTCACTCCTTCTGTGATTTTATTTTGGGAGCCTCCCATTAGGAACGTAAGGTTTGGTCTGGCCTCATTATTCTTCTGTTATGATCTTGTCACCCTACAACACAAGAACTCCTACTAGTGAAGCTGTGGCACAACTGATGCTGAACGTGGTGCAGATGCTATAACGGATGATAAAATAGTTTTGCGTGGGGCATCTGGGTGGCGGGCGGTCTATCCCATTGCCTACCAACACAGGGATTGCCGTTCGAATTGCCGTGTTACCTCTGGCTTGGTCAGGTGTCCCTACAGACACAATTGGCCGTGTCTGTGGGTGGGAAGCTGGATGTGGGTATGTGTCCTGATCCATGCACTAGCACCTCCTCTGGTCGGTCGGGGCGCCTGTTCAGGGGGGGGGGGACTGGGGGGAATAGCGTGATCCTCACACGCGCTACATCCCTCTGGTGAAACTCCTCACTGTCAGGTGAAAAGAAGCGGCTGGTGACTCCACATGTATCGGAGGAGGCATGTGGTAGTCTGCAGCCCTCCCCTGATCGGCAGAGGGAGGGGAGCAGAGACCGGGCCAGCTCGGAAGAGTGGGGTAGTTGGCCAAGTACAACTGGGGAGAAAAAGGGGGGAAAACCCACAAAAAAAAAAAAGAAAAAAAAGAATATGCTACTAAATGTGACCAGGCCCTTTTCCTCGCTCATTCTGTGATTTTATTTTAGGGAGCCTCCCATTAGGAATGTGAGGTTTGGTCTGGCCTTGTTATTTGTCACTGTTATGTGTTATGATCTTGTCACCCTACAACACGAGAACCCCTACTAGTCAAGCTGTGGCACAACTGAGGCAACTGCTCAAGATGTGGTGCAGATGGTATAATGCACAATAAAACAGTTTTCCGCCCAATGTAACTTCTACTACGTTGTGTGGCCCAGAAATGTGCATGTTTTTGGTTTTCTGTTTACGTGTCAGCATTTCTCTCAGTCCGTGGCAGCTAGCCAGTACAGGGCGCCCCCTTCAAATATCAAGAGATGAAAATCTACTTAAACATGTTAAATATAATCTAGTTGTATAATACAAATAATTCTGAAATAAAAGTGTTTTCAATCTGGGAGCGCCTGTCAGCAGCCATTAAACATTGGTTCCAAATGGTATCTGGTTGATTTCTGGCTGAATACATAGTATACTTCCTGGGTGAGGGGCACCGGCCAAACCATACCTTATGTAAGCCCCAAAACTTTTGGCAAGCAGGTGACCTGAGGCTGCTGTCTGATTGGTTTCTTCAGATTTTCCAGGGGGCACAGTTTTGTGCGCCCCAGACACTCCCACTTTTATTGGCAGCAGATTGGTATTGTTTTAATGTGTTTTGATCTAATGTGATTGGACAATTCTTGTGGCTGTCAATCATGTTCACACCCACCATGACGCCTCGTCTCAACTGTCAATCATCCACCATCTACGAACCCTGATAAAATCTATAGGCTACATTGTCCTCCTTAATACCTCTGTGTCTGTGTAGACATTAAAGCAGCTGTCAGGTGTGCTGCGCCAAGGTACATCGTGCCCCCCCCCCAAAAAAAATTGTTAGCACCAGCTGCCCCTGCTGTCAGTGAAGGCAATCTGTGAGGATGTCAAGGGGACTCACGTGTCATATGGAAGATGCCATCACACGCGCTGATGTGGGACAGGAAGGCATTTCCTAAGCCTTGGCCAGCATGAGCACCTTTGACCAGGCCGGCAATGTCCACAACATTAAGGAAGGCTGAGATTTTGCTGAAATTGAGAAGGTAAAGAAGAGACAAAAGGTTGCATCAGATACTCTGCAGCCTATCTGGCTTTGCTAGGAGCAAAATGGATACGGGGTGCATAGACATTGAGTACATTTCTGCTGGAGCGTGTCATCTTGCTGAGTTCTTGTGATTACATTTCATAAGCTGAAATGTTAATCGCCACCGTCTATACCAACGCTTGGGGAGTGATTTATCAGCAGAGGACCCCAAACCTGAATCAAACTGCTTCCATAAAGATGTGCGATAACCACTGACAGTTCAATACTGCTTCTTTTTCCTTGCTAGAAATCACAGAGGAGAGCAGCAATTGCATGTTGCATAAAGACCTGACATCTACACATCAACAAAATGTCCTTTCACATTCCCATAGTGTGCCGTTGGAGACTGCGAATCTGAAGTGTGAATAATATGTGAACAGTGAGGCCCCATACCTGGCTGGCTTGTGGAATTGGCAGAGGAAATCATAGCGTTCATCGGGAATGGGCACTCTGCTTTCATTTGGGTCAATGGTGCAGAAGGGGAAATTTTCCGCTGCCGCTTGACTCTTTGTCAGCACATTGAAAAAGGTCGACTTCCTGAAAATAAAAACAGCAGCGAGGTCAGTCCTTCCAAACGAGCCAATGCATCCTGATGGCTGCAGGAGGAATGATGGTGGATTATTCATACCAAGATGAAATAATTAAGACCATTTAAGAAAAAAATAAATAAATGTTTTCAGCGAAAGAAAAGAATGTCAATTTCTACACAATGAACTTTTTTTTTTTAATCAAAAATACTTAAGACAAGGATTTGGACCAGTGGTCAACACTTCCCCTGTCGCTGTAGGGCCATATTGAGAGTATACGCATGAATGTGCTACCTAAGCTTCTCTATCAATTTCAGATGATACCTATTGATATTCCTAAATCTATATTTGATAAATTAGACAGGCTCATTTCAAAATCTCTATGGCAAGGAAAACGACCAAGAATTAGACTAAAAACATTACAGCTATAAAACCGCATGGAGGGCTCAAACTCCCGAATCTAAGATATTATTTTTGGGCTGCACAGTTAAAACCTTTAACAATAAGGATTCAGGATCTTACATGTACTCGTTGGCTTAACATAGAAAAAAGCTTATGTGTGAAGCCCCTACAGACCTTGCCTTTCCTAGATGTCCCCTCAAAAGAAACTCAAATGGGTGAATGGACTAGAGTTACACTAAAAATCTGGAGGAAAATAAAACTGTCATTTGGATTGCCTAAAGTAATTTCTGCACTAACTAGTATCGGATTTATAAAGGACTTTGTACCCTCCCATTTAGACGCAGGTTTTAGAAAATGGTCAGAACATGGTCTCAGTAATCTACATCAACTTCATAAGGATGGCATCCTTAAATCATTTGAACAGCTGAGAGAGGAGTTTATGCTTCCTACCACAGGTTTTTTCAGGTATTTACAATTAAGGGACTTTTTAACAAAACATAAAGAGTGGGATAGCATGTTGGTGCCCACTCCAATTGAAGAGTTCTTGATAAAATTACAAACAGGGATCGGGGATAAGAAAGTCATAAGTCATGTTTACCAAATATTTTTAGGCTTGAATATGAATAATACCCTGCAGATAAAAGGAAGATGGGAAACTGAAATGAATACAGGTATACCACAGGACATGTGGGAAGAAATACGCACTGAAGCAAATCTAGTAACCAACTCAAATACATGGTGGGAATTCAAATGGAGGGTAACTATGAGATTCTTTCACACACCAGAAATAGTGGCTAAAATGGGCCCAACACACTCAAATAAATGCTGGAGAAATTGTGGAACACAAATTGGCAACCATACCCACATATTTTGGACATGCCCTAAATTAAGAACATTTTGGGAAGAGGTGTTTGAGGCACTTAAAGAAGTATTCTACCAAAACTTCACAAAAGATCCAAAGATGGCATTACTGGGATTAATGCCGGAAGGGCTTGATGGAAGAGGTAAAAAAATACCTTTTGCAAATATTACTAACAGCAGCAATTAAATGCATCACAATTAAGTGGTTAAAATCTGACCCTCCAACATACAATTTATGGATTGAGAAAGTATGGGAAATATATCAGATGGAACAAATAACCTCCTCTTTGAGACTTCAGAAAGATATATTCATTAAAAGGTGGATCCCGGCCATGGCTATACTGAGACAATGAAGTGCTCCAGACCCTTGTACTCATTCTGTATCATACATGCGTCTCTATCTTCTCAATTCACCTTATCTGTCTATGCATATACACGCAGCCATACCACTACACACATGCGTACACAACTCCCCTCCCTGAGCCCTCCTTTCCCTGTTTTTTATTTTTTATTTATTAATGTCTTTAATTTATACCACTATTACAACTAACACTTCAAGCTGAAGTAAAGGTATTTTTTTTGGTTTTTATTTATTTATTTTTCTTTTCTTTTTTTCGGTTCCCTTTTGTTGAATTATCTGTAAACTATGTGGGTACAGCTGAAAAAATGGAAAAAAACAGCAGGAAAAATTGTGAATTTGGTTGTATAAGTTGTGAAATTGAAATAAAAACTAAGTAAAAAAAAATACTTAAGACGATAAAATACTGAGCCCAATTATCAGGTCAGATAATCACGTAATAGATCAATTGTACTTGGAATCGAGAGGCAAATTACTTTTCTGATGGACCTAAACTGTTGAGCAAGATCAGCCAAATGCAGACCCATGTTGTGCTCACAGGGAGCTTTCTTTTCTGTGGCACAAGCACCTGAAGGGTACTTCAAGAGCCACAGACAACAGAATGAGTCTAAGTGTAATAATGGCCTGGCGGTTAACTATAATCTAGGACTTTCCATCTTTATCCCCTTGCATGGTGCTCCACATTTGAATGATTGGTTGGTAAGACCTGCAGGACTGAAATTGCTTAAGATTGCTGAGGTGGATGCATTAATTCCTCACAATGTGGCATTGTTTCTCCAAGACACTTGAAGGCTTTTCCTAGGTCACCTTCGGGAAAAAAACATTTCAATTTACGTCAACACTTGCAATTGCCAATAGCTAAAATGGAAATGTGGATATTCTAAAACACCTTGGTTTACTTCTACTACAACTGATAATGATAATAAAAGTAATGATAATAATGATGACGTAACAACTAATCAACTAACATGTCGTATGCAATTCATAGTGTAATCAGTTCCCAACTAACTACCACTACTTATACAGTACCGCCGTAAGTTGTTGTGCAAGAACAAAACTGTTTTGCATGTAATGCATGAAAAACATGTGTAACTCAGGGCTGCACACTATGCAGCAGACCAGCGGTTCTTCCATTGGTAGATCCATCCAGCCATTAGCCGAACCGCTTATCCTGCTCTCAGGGTCGTGGGGATGCTGCAGCCTATCCCAGCAGTCACTGGGCAGCCGGTGGGGAGACACACTGGACAGGCCGCTGTGCATCATAAGTATCTACCCCATTGGCTATTATAATTTGAATGTTTCCCCATCTGATTGGTCGCTGTCCAACCGAAATTAGGGGCGTGATGCTGGGCAACGTAACTATGATTCTTTGTCAAAAAAAACATTAGCAGCTGATGAGTGCAAGACGCACGAAACAGGCCTGTACTGATATGCATTAAAATCTTTTTTCCTGTATCTGTGTTGATATATATATATATATATATATATATATATATATATATATATGGTCAAAATATATTATATTGTCCAAAAAAAGAAAGAAAAAAAGACAAACATAAATCATAAATCTCACCATTGGTAGATGATTAAGCAAACGTTTTCAATAAACCACCCTGACAGAGATGCAGTCATTAATAAAGAAAGAAAAAGAACATTTTGCAGGCATAGATACCAGGGTGTATGTTTACCAGTTTTGACATAAAATTGATGGCCACTGTGAGTAAGTATTCCTGTGGTGTCGTTGCAGTGAATGTCTACGTTGCCATTGAAGCCTCTACACTCCACAGCCACAGTCAGATGAAAATGAAGGCTAAGGCCCGCTGCAGCTCTTTGAATTAACATTTCCCTGCTGCTCCTTCATTATTTTTCCCGTTCTGATGCTACAAATCCATCGGCATCTGGATTTTCAGTGAGGATCGGGGGACGAGGCAAATTAAAACGTGTTTACCTAAAGGGCCACATGTGCCACAGAGTCATAGACTATGGAGTGCCTGAGGTTTTTCTTTTAATCTTCATTTTTACAAGAACATTGGATTCCTTTGGTGACACTGCCAGCCAAGATCAAAATATTGATTGGAATTCTCGGCCAAAGCTGCAATGACGAGGTTTAGTCTGGGTTCAGATGGTCAAGTTTGAGAAACACTACAGAAGGAGCGCCTCTTTATTTATTTATTTAGACCCCCCCCCAATTTTTTCCTCCCCAATTGTATCGGGCCAATTTACCCCACTCTTCCAAGCCGTCCCGGTCGCTGCTCCACCCCCTCTGCTGAGCTGGAAGGGCTGCAGACTACCACATGCCTCCTCCCATACATGTGGAGTCACCAGCCGCTTCTTTTCACCTGACAGTGAGGAGTTTCACCAGGGAGACGTAGTGCGTGGGTGAGGATCACGCTATTCCCCCCCAGTTCCCCCTCCCCCCTGAACAGGCGCCCCAACTGACCAGAGGAGACGCTAGTGCAGCGACCAGAACACATACCCACATCCGGACATGGCCAACTGTGTCTGTAGGGACGCCCGACCAAGCCATTCGAACTAGCGATCCCAGTGTTGGTAGGCAACGGAATAGACTGCCATGCCACGGGACACCCAGAAACACTTATTTAAAAGAAAAGAGAAGGACAAAGAAGAAAAAATAAGCACAACATGTTAGGTTGGTGGGACGGGACTATGTTCGGCGAGAGAAGACCTGGGAGTTCGTTTTCTGTTAATGGTGGTCTGCATGGCATGGCTGCGGCCCGCAACAGTCGAAAATAAAGCAGTGCTCGATTATAAGTCCTGTCAGTGGTGTTCTTTAATAGCGGTGAACGCTGCAATACATATACCAATGATAATCATCATCATCATCGTCAAAAACATCATATCATACTGTCATACTAATATCCATTCTCGAGTATTCATTTTTTTTATATATACTTTATTAATCCCCGTGAGGAAATTCCTCTCTGCATTTAACCCATCCTAGCTGTGTAGCTAGGAGCAGTGGGCAGCCGCCGTGCAGCACCCGGGGACCAACTCCAGTTCTTCTTGCCATGCCTCGGTCAGGGGCACAGACAGGAGTATTAACCCTAACATGCATGTCTTTTTTAATGGTGGGGGAAACCGGAGCACCCGGAGAAAACCCACGCAGACACGGGGAGTTCATGCAAACTCCACACAGAGGACGACCTGGGATGACCCCCAAGGTTGGACAACCCCGGGGTTCGAACCCAGGATCTTCTTGCTGTGAGGCGACAGCGCTAACCACCGGACCACCATGCCGCCCAAATCATATTCTGTTTATTTATCATCACCATCATTAATATCATCATAGTCAACCAGTTTCACGACTAATTCTATCCTACTCATCCTCCTCCCTCTGATTGCTCCGGGTTTGTAGCTTGCACATTTCTGTGCACTTGAGTTTGCTGGAAAGGCAGAAGCAGTCTGGAAGATTGCAGGGCCGTACACACTTGCAGGGCCATAAGTTCCAGGATGGCCATTGGTGCTGGGGGTCCCCACATCCTGTCTAATATCATCATACCTGTAAGAATAAATGGAAGATAGTTCTCCATCCATTTCAGTGAGGCACCCCAAATGTCTAGAAATTACCTATATACATATTTATACTATGTTATTATTAGAGCAAGATGGTAAATGTTTATTTACTGTATTTATTGTAAGCATACCTTTGTCATCAGTTGTCCATCCATGTCCTTTTGGCTCTGGTATGTCTGGCTGCCTCCAGACTCCTGCCTGATAACTGGCACGCTGTATATGCAGCTGTAAGCAGTCCCTGCAAGGGGGATTTAGGCTGGACTCCACCCCTTTTGGTGCAGAACAGCAGGTAACGCAGATCATTGACAACACATATGCTAGACGATGGTGCATACATCCTGCAGACAAACGATTCCATATTGCTATATAATTCGTCTGATAGGATGTTCCCTGGGATTTGAAGGACTCTTGGAATGTCCTGTTTCCTTTTCCTCATCCTGCAAAAGCACTTACGCTTTTGCAAAGCGTAAAGGCATGTACAACCTACAAGAGCATCACATAGGTTGCCACATTTCTGACATGGGGGGCAGTTTATCTTCTTACAGTATCCGAGACAAAGGATCATGACACTCGTATCCTCACTCACAGTAAAATCTTAATCAAATTAATCAAACAAAAATCTTAATTAAAGGACCAGTGTGTAAGATTTAGGGAGATCTATTGGCAGAAATGGAATATAATATTCATAAGTATGTTTTCATTAGTACAGTATGACATGTAAATAAGAATCACAGTGTTTTTGTTACCTTAGAATGAGCCCTTTATACCTACATAAAAATTATATATCCCAAAAAAATTTCAAAAAGCTACTCATTTATCATGTTTCAAAGAACTTATATGGACCCTACAAACAAACTGGTACCAACGAGATTTTTGTCACCTTAGGTGGTACCAAATTCTGGCCTGGTCCATGGATTACTCAGTCCAGACACGCTGGTCACCCAAATCAGATTTCAAACTGTCTTTACATCACTCGCAACGTGACACACGACAGCATCCATGCCCCCCATGGCGCCCAGGTAGCGTAGCGGTCTATTCCGTTGCATACCAACGCGGGATCGCCGGGTCGAATCCCCGTGTTACCTCCGGCTTGGTCGGGCATCCCTACAGACACAATTGGCCGTGTCTGCGGGTGGGAAGTCGGATGTGGGTATGTGTCCTGGTCGCTGCATTGGCGCCTCCTCTGGTCGGTCGGGGCGCCCCCGGATCGGAGGAGAGGAGGTGGAGCAGCGAACGGGACGGCTCAAGAGGAGCAGGGTAATTGGCCGGATACAAATTGGGGAGAAAATTGGAAAGGGGAAAAAAAAATCCATGCCCCCCATGACTGCAGTAGTCGTGTTTCGATAGCAACCCTAGATTTGCGAAACTCTTGCAGGATTTTTGACCGAACTTTAAAGTACCCCTCCACTGAAAATTTTGTTTTTCTTATGCTTGTGTCCCCTAAAATGTCTGGCCTTGACCATACTGACTTGTATCGATGTAAAGTTTGTCACGAGAGCAGTGTTTTTGTAACCAAGTATCTGTTTGTCCCTCTTAAAATAGAAATAAATAAAGATGAGACCAGATTTAAATTGTACTATAACAGGAAATGTATTCCAGGGTCTGGTAGTAGTATGCTACCTGAGTCCAAATAATTAACTAATGGACTGGAACGTATCCTCCCTCAAATAAATGTCAACCCTTTGTTTTAAGTAAACGCACAAAAGAAATAAAATAAAATAAATCATCTTCTGCTGTAATTTGTAAGCTATGACTTATAAATGAAAGAGAATGAATGACTTGAATGGATGACAACATAACAAACATGAATTAATGACAATATAGAGATAGTTCAGCCATTAAGAAAATTAGGGGAAAAAAAATCTGATTGTTGCTCAATATATTTTTTTCTTTCAGTCTTAATCAACTGTGAAATGTTTACTGTTGTAAACCAATGAACAGTTAAACCTCCTAGAAAGGAATGTCTTTATCCTTGATTTTATACTCCTCGATCCATGCGAAAACACTCCCAATAAACAGTTGAAATAAAACAAAAATTGAGTACCAAAACAAAATATTATAGCGCTCAATATCAAAGAAATATGTTCTCTGATACTCAAGTGACCCATGAAGTAGGTGATGGTGGCCAACTCGTCTTCAGTGTCCAAGGAGAATGATGTTATCTACTCAGCTCCCGTCCCATCCATCAGCTAGCAGGAAAACATGGCCGAGAGCGGTGACTTGACAATAAGAAAGGCTAGACGCTGGCAACACTTGGCTAAGTCTTCTCTCATTTGCTACTAATAATAAATTAAATTTAGTCAAGTGTAGTAATTTAGAACGCCATATACCATGGGTAGAGTATATTAAGCATTGAGAATGTTAGCTAGCGATTAGCAATTAGCTAGAAATTAGCAACTAGCTAGCGATTAGCAATTTGCTAGCGATTAGTGTTCTGACTTCGTTAAGGAACATTTACTCGTACACAAGAAAATAATCTCTTTTCCCAAAACAATTACAGGTACAATACCTGTGCTCACCTGGCAGGAAAACATGGCAGTGAGTGGTGATTTGAAAATAAGAAAGGCTAGACGCCGGCAACACTTGGCTAAGTCTTCTCTCTTCTTCTCTCATTTAGTCAAGTGAACCCCGCAAACTCTTGAGCTCTCCGCTCTACAGCCGGGACTCTTAAAGAGACAGTGTACCTATTAACGCCGAATCAACTGACTTGAGTACCTGCTGGGTTACATCTTCACATTCCTCTACTGGTGGAGGAGCCGTCTGTGCATTTCCCTAAAATCTGAAATTCAAAAGTACACGAGTAAAACGAGATTTTGTACGTCACAAATACAAAAGCCAATCGCTGTCTAGTATGCAAATGTACGGCGGGCAAAGAAACCTGAAACCTGAGCACAGCGGACTTGACTGTACAGAGAGCGTGTTTGCTTTAGCATAGTGAACGTTTTGACATCAAACATAAGACACGTTAGCCCCTAGCTAACAGGTCTTACCCTTTAGTCGAGCGGTTAGCGACGTCGCCTTGTGGTGCAGTACAGCTCGTATCGAATCCCGCACCGGGCAAGAAAATAACCGGTGGCAGCGGTGGGAGCCGGAAGTGTGCAGTCTCTTAACTACGTTAGCTTTTTGCTAACTGCTGCTAGTTTTCTGGTAATGTAAATCTGTCGTATCCGAGCACTTTTCTCGTCCGGTGCGGGATTCGACGACATCGCTAACCCGCTCGACTAAAGGGGGCCGAGTCGACCCCCTGGCCGATCGGCCAGTAGTCACCCTCTTCCGCCCGCACTCCGAGGAGACTTATGAGGATCTGCACGCTTCCGGATCCCACCGCTGCCACCAATGTGACGTGGCCATTTCCGCCTGCTGCGGGATTCGAACCACGATCGTACTGCACCACGAGGTGACATCGCCAGCGGCGCCCCCAGACATTGTTCATAGAGGTGGGGCCAAATGGGGCCACTGAAAATCTTGGGGTGGCACACCAAAACCAAAAGCCATGACCGAATTTCGGGAATTCTATGATGCTGTTGTAGTATACTGTATAGCCTAGTGGAAAACTGTCAATATGAGAGTTAAGAAAAATATACATTACTGATTTAAATGAACAGCACTCAATGCAAAATATCAGATAGAAGCATATTATGCATAATCAGAAGCATAATCTGCATATGCGACTCGTGGCTGGGGGGGCAGCGGGGGGGGGGGGGGCAGGGATAGAATCAGGGTGGCCACCCCCTTGGGGGCGCCACTGGACATCGCTAACCACTCGACTAAAGGGGGCCGACCCCCTGGCGATCGGCCAGCGAGTAGGTTACACTATGTATTTAGCTAAGGCTTCAAAGTTCCGCCATATAAAACGACGACGGCGGCCCGAGGTGCGTCGTTTTTTACCCGAAAAACAACGCGATTCTTGTCTGGACTTCGATCCCGACCGGGCTCACGTGGGTCCTCCCGCTCTGGCGGCGCCACTGAAGGCGTCCGTCGTCGTGCGCGCTGAGGGCTGACGGAGCTACTGCCTCACCCAGTAGCGGGAAGGGAAGTTGGCGGGAAGAACTTACGTTTGCGGCGGCCTTGCCCAGTACCGTCCATGCAGCGTCTTTGTCCACGTCTGCGTCTAACTACATGGTACCGGGCTCGACTCGACTCGCTTCTGTGTCGTTTTTCCATTACCGTAACAGTACACCTCTTTAGTGTCGCTGGATTTTCGGCTCTCCATTTTTTTTTCAATTTCAAAATGTATTTTAACGATAACTCCACTTCGACCGCTTCGGTATTTAAGAACGTCGGACGATATCTCATGCGCGCATTGATGACGCAAAATGACGCAGTTCTCCGACCAATCAGAGCTCTGCATTGATTTTGATACCCGCTTCAGTTTTTTGGAACGGCGACAAAGGTGGTACCAGGAGCGTAGTAACAGTTGCCAAAAGGCCAGTACTTTCCAGTAATGGAGAACGAAAACAGAGTGAGTCGAGTCGGGCCAGTACCACGTAGTGAAAAAGGGGCATAAGTTTGTGTCTTCATTTGATGGCTGGGAGAGCTTGATCTGCTGCACCCTGTGAGCCCAGGCACCACGGCCCTGCCCGGAAACAGGACGCGGGAGCGGGGCAGGCTAAGCTAATTGCTAGCCCACACAGACAGGGAGACAGTCATCCTGAGTTCGTTCTCTTGGTAAGTGATTTAAAAAAACTTTTTTTTAGTAGTTTGATATGTGTTCTTGTTCTTGTTGCTGAATATGGAGCTGCCAGGGAAGAGGAAGGTCAAAGAGGAGGTTTATGGATGTGGCTGGTGTGACAGAGGAAGATGCAGAGGACAGGAAGAGCTGGAAACGGATGATCTGCTGTGGAAACCCTTAACGGGAGCAGCCAAAAGTAGTAGTAGATATATGTGTTCTTGCAGCTTTTGGATATGTGTTTTTGTATTTGTGTTGCACTGCTGTGCGCTGAGAGAAATTATATTTTGTTTTGTTTCATGTATGCAAGTACATGAAATGAAATGACGAAGTGTTCCAGATTCCTGATATGTCTTTCTGCAAACTTTTATGAGACCTCTGGTATGTAATTACAGAAAGGAATGTGACAATGTGAACACTGAAACATCTTAGCAGATATTATTGTGTTTCACAACCACTGCTGTCAGCTACTGCCTGTTACAAGCTAACAAACAACATAAACAATGCTAACTACACTTACCATTCTGATACGTCTGCTAGTCATCTATTTTGGTGCACAACAGTGCCAGTCTGGGTCTGACTGAGGCTCAAGCATGTATGGCTGAAACACTCCGATGTGCACACTGCTCTTTCACCGGTCAACCAAGCAGCAGCGGTGGGCAGGGTGTGAGGCCTGTGATATTTTTATATCCATAGATCCTGAATTTCTCAATGAAGGGGAAAGAGTAGATGTGCTTCCAGACCCTTTTCAAGGTTTTTCTTTGACTTTTTACGTGGCAAAATCATGTTAAACAACATGTTTGTTAATCACATCAGAGCATTTTTAAACTTTAAAACGTGTCTAGAGAGGTACTTTAAACATGCCATTGTTCACCCATTGCTAAAGAAACCTAATTTGGATCCCCTGCCCTTAAGTAACTACAAACCAATCTGCAAATTGCCTTTTCTATCTAAGGTTCTGGAGAGAGTAATTTCATCTCACTTGATTTCTTTTATGAACACATGAACGGGTGTTTTTAATAGTTTCCAGTCTGGTTTTAGAGCACTTCATATTACTGAGATAGCTCTAGTTAAGGTTACTAATGACCTAAGTGCTGCCTTTGACACAGTCGATCACAACATCCCCTTACATCGCTTAGAGACTTGAGTTAGCATCAAGGGCTCAGCTCTTAGTATCTTATTACGCTCATACCTCACCAACATAACTTTTTCTGTTGTTCTAGGTAACTCTACTCCCTCGATGGCTCAGTTGAGTTGTGGTGTCCATCAAGGCTTAGTTCTTGGCTCCCTAACCTTAACCTAATGCTTATCTTGCTCATGTGCAAGAGTGTGTGGCCGTTTCGCAAATCTAGGGTTACCATCTAGACATGAGCACAGATCATCGCAATGTATACCAGCTTCCTCCGTCACTGAGTTTGTCTGGTGCGACAGAGGATTTCTGCACCTCGACCTGACAGCATGATTGTTTGGAGGTCGTGATGATGGATCTCCATTTCTCATGCTTCCACGTTGGTAAACCACGTCACCAGCGTACGTAGTTACTCACGTCTACGTCGTTACCACAGCAACCCATCCAGATAGGTTGGCAAAGTCTGGACACACATATCCATGCGTCCATCCTACTTTCAGGGTCACGGGGATGCAGGAGCTGATCTCAGGAGTCATTGGGCGGCAGGCGGGGAGATACCCTGGACAAGGCCGCCAGGCCATCACAGCGCTATGCATCAAAGGGCCTGAGCTACAGATCCGATCTGATCACTTGCAAATAACGGTGTGGACAGTCTGCCTTAAAGATCTGATCTGAGGGGTGTCCAGGTGGCGTGATGGTCTATTCCGTTGCCTATCAACATGGTGATCGCCCGACCAAGCCGGTTACCTCTGGCTTGGTCGGGCATCCCTACAGACACGACTGGCCATGTCTGCGGATGGGAAGCCAGATGTGGGTATGTGTCCTGGTCGCTGCGCTAGTGCCTCCTCTGGTCGCTCGGGGTGCCTGTTCAAGGAGGAGGGGGAACTGGGGGGAATAGCATGATTCTCCCATGTGCTACATCCCCCTGGCAAAGCTCCTCACTGTCAGGTTAAAAGAAGCGACTGTAGACTCCACATGTATTGGAAGAGGAATGTGGTAGTCTGCAGCCCTCCCCGGATCGGCAGAGGGGGTGGAGCAGCGACCGGGACGGCTCGGAGAATAGGGTAATTGGTCAAGCACAATTGGGGAGAAAGGGGGGGGGGGTCCAAAAAAAAAAGAATCTGATTTGAGGAAAAAAATCCGATTTGCCTGCAGTCTCAACAAGGCCTTTGTTTTAGGGTGACCTGCTCCCTAAATTTGGAGTGTCTTTTGCAGTTCACCTCCCCCAATTTTTGATCTGCGATGTTTGCCTGATTGCATTTTCTTTTATTCTGTGCTCTCAGGATGCCACAACCACACATTTGTTTCGAAGGTTTATCAAAGTTTTCATAGTTTTTCAATGTATGATTTTACAACAAACTGAGCACACAAAACATAATGAACATCAGACCGAGCGGGTGCGTTTTGTTCCTAATAGATTTCACCTATTAAATCCACCTCAGCTCACGTAAACAAATTGTGGAAAGCGTGTTAGCGATGAATTGTTCAGCTTTGAGACAGCTGAGCCTTGGATTGTGTATGCCTGCCTTTTCCGTGGGTGAGCAGACTAGACACAACCTTTTCATGCCTTTGATCAGGGAATAGCAGTGGATGCCAGACATGCTGGTTTGATTGTGACTCAAACGCTGCTGGATTTTTCACACTCAAAAGTTTCCCATGTGTACCAAGGATGGTTAACCACAACCAGTCAACAGCAGGCCAGGTTTTGAAAGCGGCTCACTCATGAAGGAAGCCAAAGGAGGTTGACATGCTGCACCTTGACACGAATGGGTATGGCAAACAGCAAATTTGCAGAATTCCACTTGATACATAATTTATTACTACAGGGTAAGAGTTGAAAATAATAAACACTGAGGAAATGGGTGTTTTAAGACAGAAGCCAAAACTACCAACACATGCTAGATACAAACAAACATGGGGAATGCTTGCAGGGCTGTATCCAGGATTTTAAAAATAAATGAGCCCTAGCCCTGCTAGGGGGGTTCGGAGCACCCCCCCCCCGAGAAAATTTTGAAGACTATAGTATAAACCTATGCATTTTTAATGCATTTTGAGAGTAAATTTGGTGGTGGCTACTCCCACCAAAAATGGTGTGTTCAATACAAGGGAAGAAAGGGGTGCTGGAAAATATTTGACTTGGAAAATTATGATTTGATTTAAACTTCTTTGCAAAAAAAAAAAGAAAAAATTGCTAATATGTTGAACGGAATAAAAAGAAGAGGTATTTGTCATTATCGATCAGTGAATTGTAGTGATAAATGAGGTATCACTGAAACATTTTGGTAATGATCACTGGACACCCAACTATGTATCTGTACATCATTTCCTATACATTTCCTGTTCGCAAAGATTCTGATACATGAAGGTGCGGCATTAGAGAGCAAAAAGAATTAGGAAATCTTGTCATTCCAAAATCTTTAGCAGCACAATAACCCACAAGAAAACGACTTCTCTCTCATACATACATTTATTTTGAACACAGGCTATATGCCCTTATGTGATCCTTCATCACCATGAACATCGCACAAGGCCCGGCAGAGGGCCAAGTTTGGAATAGGCGATAACAGACAGCGTGACTGCAGCAAGGTAGGCTGATTGTTTATTTATTTTTTATCTTTTTGGACTATTTCCCCCTTTCTCTCCCCAATTGTAGCCAATTACCCCACTCTTCTTCCAAGCTGTCTCAGTCACTGCTCCACCCCCTCTGCCGATCCCAGGAGGGCTGCAGACTACCACATGCCTCCTCTGATACATGTGGAGTCACCAGCCGCTTCTTTTCACCTGACAGTGAGGAATTTCACCAGCGGGACGTAGCGCGTGGGAGGATCACGCTATTCCCCCCAGCCCCCCCCGAACAGACCGACTAGAGGAGGTGTTAGCGCAGCAACCAGGACACATACTCACATCCGGCATCCCTCCCGCAGACACGACCAATTGTGTCTGTAGGGACACCCAACCAAGCCGGAGGTAACGCAGGGATTCGACCAGCGATCCCCATGTTGGTAGGCAACGGAATAGACCACCACGCCACCCGGACGCCCAGCTAATTGTTTAGTTAAAGCTGCTGCCATGCAGTATAACTTTATTGTAATGTATAAGCCTATTTCCCACCGTGAATATTTTTGCCAGTGAAAATGTCAGAGCAGAAAGTCCTGATTGATTCTGTGCACAGAAGTTGGGACATGTCACGTTTTGAAATCATATCATAGTTTGTGAGCTAAGATCTTGAACGCAGGTGCTGCTTCTGTTCCTGTGTAACTCGTAGGAACTTGTTTTGAATGTGTAGGTCAAGTAGAATACAGTTTATGTAAGGCTATAGCTAGGCCTAGCATTCATGGCATTGACCAATCTTGCTTTGAGGGGTAGGCTATGTAACCAGAGCGCCCCTCCTTATCATTGCCATCGTATATTGTTCTTAAATCATCTAAGAGGATTTGTGTCATCCATATTACCAGTACCATAATGGTAAGTCCAGTCATGTGTGCTTTGAAAGTACAACCTGCATTCAAACACAGTGTTGACTGATCTTGTGGTACGTGTATGTAGGTTACAGCCCCCTCACCCAATAAGTGAATGGAAAGACAGGACCATACTGTACGTGTTCAGTTCTGCTGGCGAGATGGTGCCAAACTTTGTTCACAACACATCATACGACTAAGTAGTTTAAGCAATCCGTCACTTTAATTTAACATTTTAAGAAATTTACATACTAAAGATTTAAAAAAGACTCAGAAAATATACAGAGGACATGACCTCGGTGTTCTCAATGGTAGCTACAGGCCTGAATGCTTGTTTGAATCATGGGAGCGTGGCAATGCTTCTGGTGAGCTGATGCCATGCAGTAAAGCTTTTCCCAGTTTTCAGTCTTTGATGGTTGAAAAAGTTTTCCCAAGAGTCCTAAGAAGCCCCTTAGTGGGTACTGGTGAATAACGCCTTCAGTCGGTCTCAAGTGTACTTGAAAGTGTCTTGCTCCTGTCTTGGCTCCATCAATATCTGTGACTTCAGTTTCAGTGATCACATAGTAGTACCTCGACAAGGTCCAAATGTCCTGGGCCAAAACATCATTGAGTCTAGTTTTGTGGTCTTCCAACTTTTAATGCTATTTTGACAACAGTAGATATGTTACATTTAAGATATTAAAAAAAATTACTTTTCATTGTGTATAGGCAAGGATGAGGACTTGCCCTCTGATACAAGCCTCATCCCTGAGTCATCTTGCATTTTAAAGCATGCTTCATTCCACAAGCTGGAGCCTCGTGTGAGGTCTGCCCACATATTAGCTCCATCACTGATGGTGTTGAAGTCCTTGGTAGAAGATGGCAGGTGGATTCCCTTCAAAAGGCACGATACAGAGACAGGGTCCCCTTCCCCTATCTATATGGTCGCACTATATTGTCACAATAAGTCTCCAACACTATTTACGTTTTCCACTTTGCATGAAGCATGGTATATAACAAGACCCTCATAGTAATGTCAGAGACATCTGTCTAGATGACTTTACATACTCAGCTGATGTCTGCTTCAACCCCCCCCCCCTTTTTTTTAGTCCCCAATTGTATCCGGCCATTTACCCACTCTTCCGAGCCGTCCCTGTCTCTGCTCCACCCCCTCTGCTGATCTGGGGGTGGTGCAGCCTACCACATGCCTCCTCCGATACATGTGGAGTCGCCAGTCGCTTCTTTTCACCTGACAGTGAGGAGTTTCACCAGGGGGGACGTAGTGCGTGGGAGGATCACACTATTCCCCCCAGTTCCCCCTCCCCCCTGAACAGGCAACCCGACCAACCAGAGGAGGTGCTAGTGCAGCGACCAGGACACATACCCACATCTGGCTTCCCACCCGCAGACACGGCCAATCGGGTCTGTAGGGATGCCCGACCAAGCCGGAGGTAGCACGGGGATTCGAACCGGCAATCCCCGTGTTGGTAGGTAACGGAATAGACCGCCACGCCATCCGGACATGTCTGCCTCTGTTTTACATTGGAAAAATACCCCAAAAAAAGTCATGCAGCTCAAGCAGTCACAACTGTTTGCTGTCACTGACGAGATCTCTGTCAGTCATGACGTCCTTACATAAAGAACATTCTTAAATGGATACCTCCACCTCACTCCCCTCTCCCTCAAGATTTGGTTCTTTGGGGAATAAAGTTTTATTGTTTTTACTTTGACCACTACTTGTTTGTTAGGAATATGATTTACATATATTTCCTCAAATACACCCTCAGTCCTGCGTGGTCTCTCTCTCTCTTAGGCGAGACGCAAGATTAGTCACCCAGCTTGACATTCTGTAGCCCACAAACATGAAGCACCGGCAGCATTTTGGATTCCACAGAGTGTTCCTTTTGTTTCACCGGCCTGCTAAATAGCACAAGTCAGCGATTTAAAAGGCACAGAAATGAATGTCTCGTCCAGTTCGCCACTGGTCGCCATAAAATAAGGAGGGAGATGTTACTTTTGTGCGTTGAAGGTCTTTAGTATCAAGGAGATATCACTTCCATCACCTGCAAACAATATAAATAAATGGTAACACTTGAGTATGGGGAACGTAGTCACCATTAATTAGGTGCTTATTAGCATGCAAATTAGCAACATATTGGCTCTTAATTGGTCATGATTACGTACTCATTAATGCCTTATTCTGCATGGCCTTATTGTACAACCAGTAAGCCATTAACTATGAGTTTTCCCTCTATAACCTCAGAAGTATTGCTTATTAGTAGTACCATCTCAATATGCTTTGCTTAGTATGGCCTTTATAAGGTGGTAGTACCACAAGAAGAGTTATTCTCCCTTACTAACACTTAATGAATATGGTCTGTTCTTACATAACAACACACAAAACTACAAGTGTTCATAGTGTTACATTACTCTAAATTAAGTTTTTGTTACTTAGAATATGTTCCCCATACTAAAGTGACATCTCGATCATTACTAATTCACTAGTAATTACGTTTTGTTACTTAGAATATGTTCCCCATACTAAAGTGACATCTTGATCATTACTAATTCACTAGTAATTAAGTTTTTTTTATGTTCCCCATACTAAAGTGTTACCAAATAAATAAATACATAAATAAATAAATAGGTCCAACTGAAAACTTGCTAATCAGTTACCCTTTCTGGACTTTTTGTCGAGAAATGCCAGTTTTTAAACGTGTCAAATAACTTATCTCTGGATCTCCTTTTCTCTGTCTTACAGTGAGAGCAGGCAGAAAATCAGCTTAATGGGCGTCCGGGTGGCGTGGCGGTCTATTCCGTTGCCTACAAACACGGGGATCGCTGGTTCGAATCCCCATGTTACCTCTTGTGTGGTCGGGCGTCCCTACAGACACAACTGGCCATGTCTGCGGGTGGGAAGCTGGATGTGGGTATGTGTCCTGGTCACTACACTAGCGCCTCCTCTGGTCGGTCGGGGCGCCTGTTCGGGGGGGAGGGGGAACTTGGGGGGAATAGCGGGATCCTCCCATGTGCTACGCTACGTCCCCCCGGTGAAACTCCTCACTGTCAGGTGAAAAGAAGCGGCTGGCGACCCCACATATATCGGAGGAGCAATGACTGGGGTAGCTCGGGAAAATAGGGTCATTGGCCAAGTACAATTGGGGAGAAAAAGGGGGGGGGGGAAATCCAAAAAAAAGAAAAAGAAAATCAGCTTAATGATCAACACTTGGACGTTTGTTTTCATGACTTGGCGTGTTGGAAAGCATGAAGGTTGCTCTGCTCATTAGGCAGGGAGGAGTTTCAAGCAACTGAAGGCGGGCAGCCATAGTGAACCCCCCCCTAGACTTATATCGTCATCATCATCACCATCATCATCATCACTATCACCATCATCACCTCCATCATTATCGTCATCACCATCATCACATCATCATCGCCATCATTTCATGCACGAGTCATTATTTCCAGTCGACTCACTGCAAGGCTGAAAGTTCTTTTGCTTCGAGGATCTTATTTGAACATTAACCGAACACCGCATCTCAAATGATTTCTAAAAAATCTGATCTGTATCGACAGGGTGAAAATCAGCATCAGCCTCATCATATGACGTGATTGTCTAAGAGGCGTTTTGGTAAATACGCTTTTATCCGCATTTTTTGCTCATTTTGGCAATCAGTGAGTATTTTAGAACTGCAGAGGGTGTGCCCACGGGTTAATCTGAGCTTCTTTGTCATCCTCTAGGTGTTATTCACATGCAGATGACACACAATTACATGCGGACCGTCTGTAAGACGTCGCACTAAATTAAAGCACCAGTCCTTTCACGACGTGATTTGTATGAATGCGTAATCCTTTCATATAGAGCAAAATGTGCGATAGCTATCCACAGCCTCTCTGTGGGAACACGGCCTGCAGCCCCAAACCCTACAGAGATATCACCGAAAACATGGACATGAATTCTAAATCAGTCCAAACAACTGCAATTATGAAAACATAGTGAGAATTATCAACCGTGCTGAGGTCTACATTACAAAAGCAGTGACTGCATATGTGGTAAACTCAACTTGTTTGGGTTGCTTCATCCTGATAGTGCAAAAAAAAAAAAATTTTTTTTCTTCAAGTCAGAGAATCGGCCTTGTGGAGTATTGACATACCCAGAACATTTTTAGAACAAGTACAGCTCACATAAGCTCTCTACTGTCATGCCACCATACACACACGGTGAAAATTACAGTGGAGCGCCACACCGCGTAGTGCCGGGACTGTGAGTAGTAGGACGGCATTAAGTTTCCTAGCTAGGAACCTGCAAAGCGAGCGCTAATCTGTTAACGCCGAACTAACGTTGTCAGAAACACTACAGAGGTTTTATCTTCTTTCTTAAAGCGGAGTGGACAGTCGATCGAAACTTGGGTATCTCTTCCCTTTGGTACGGAGGGCAGGGAAAGTAAAGAGGGAGACACAACAGGGAAAGCTCAGGTGGGATTTGATCCGAAGCCGGTGGGGTGACACGTGTGGCTCCAGAGGTGTGGGATATAAACCATTCGACAACCTCTAGGGGCATTTTAATACTTTAAAGAGCTGGGTTTGTGGCCTTTTGGCTCTCCCGGCAGTTTTGAGGCCTGCGTATTCACCCCCGGGTCATCCCGCTGGTTGGTGTATGGCTAACCTGTGTGCATGGCGTGAAAGCTGCTCCGGTCAAATTCCACATAGTCTCTGGAAAGTCCCCTGCATTTTTTGTAATTGCAACGTTTATACAAATGTAATTACCTCAATTTTCATGGCACACACCTTGTCTCAACTTGTCTCTTTGCTACCATAGGAGGCGGTTACAGTGCAGAGATGCAGCGAGCACCTGCTTGTGTACGAGTTACATGGCGAGGAGCACACGCTACCTTGGCAAATCCAAATCTTTTCACTTACCCAACGTTGGGTAGGCCGACGATTCCTATTTTCAACGAGGTGCCAAACCTTCCAATCAGCGGTGCAGCCTTTGGTCCGTCCTCTCCCTTTCCCTAATAAAGACAACGTGGTAATGTCTGAAGTGAGTAAGAGGACTCACCATTATGCAACCTACAACACATGCTCATCCTGGAATGGAGGTCCTCCTAATGAAACACACCTTCTTTGGAGCCATTTCTCACACTTAGTTTTACGCCGGTTAGCAAAAAAAAAAGGGGGGGGGTCACTTCCCATGCAAAAAACTGCACATTGAAAAATAAAAAGGAGTATTTTAACTAGCTCCTGGAGCGCATGTAGTCGGACCACACTCCAACTGGCTCACCCCCTTCTCTCAAAATAGCACATGCATTTGCTAGAGATGAAAGTTGACACTGCGAGCCGACGAGCCAACTTGTGGCTCCAAATTTGGCAAATGCACATTGATAATACTGATGCAGATGGATAAAGTGCCCTGACTATAATGTTAGCATTGTCATGTTAGCTAGGAAGTTGGCACTGAATGAGTAAATTTTTACTGGAGCCTTGTGTTGCTGACCGACCGGCGTCCACCCGTCCCCCTCCTGTTTACAACTGAATCTTCCTTTTTTTGATGGTCCACTCACCGAACTGCATCTGTGAAAGGGTTGTGACTCCATGAGGACAAGTCACATTAAAGAAACCATGTCCCCTTGTTTTGCACACACTGGACACCCCTATGTCCAACTTCTCATTTACAAAACCAATTTCATTTCCCTCTGCATCAGAATGTATGTACAAGTGTAAAAAAAAGACACGTGTCATGTGGAACGGATTTGATTTCACACACTGTGTTAATGTAAAAACACAATAAAGTAGCTCCCCCATAGAAGGGAGTTCATTAACCGGTGCCATGTGTCTTCCTGTACTCCCCCGAACTGTGATTTAGCAGCTTGCAAGTGGGGAAAACTTGCAGGTAGGCTCCCTACTAAAAACCAAGCAGTGCAAACTCACGTTGCAATTTATGCAGAAAAAAAGAATGATAAACCTAGAGTATATGTGTTTAAGAGCTATAACCATAAATTTCATAGCAAAAAAAACAACAAACAGGAGTTGCAAAAAATGCAGGAGACCAAAATGTGAAAAATCTTATTCAAATCTCAACTCGCATGCACACTCTTTTCTCTGCATTTACTGCATATGCTGCTCTGTAATAATCTAGTTTGCTAATGAAATAAAATTGCACACGGTAGCAAAGTATGACATCCTTACGCACAGCTTCCTCCAACTGTTTCTGACACAAACAGCTGTAAACACAACCCATGGGCATAGGAAATTACCACAATTAGTTAACTGTCCTTAAAAAAAAAAAAAAAAAACTTCCCTCGAGAGAAATACAAATTAAAGCACACGGGACACGTCCAGAACCCATTCGCCAGTCCAGCACCCTGGCCAGTTTAACATGCATAAAATGAGGCTCTAATAATCCAGACTTGAGGCAAGTAGGGGTGCCTTTGTAGCGGGAATTCAATTGAATAGGTCTGAATTAATCATTTATCTTTTGTTGCTTAACGTCTTGATGGATGCACCGTCACTTAGGCCCATCACAATAGATGCAGAGCGTTTTGTTCTACCAGATAAATCATTCCCATTGTTTAAGGTACATTGATCAATCTAATGGCTTGTAATAGGCTCCTAATTGCCACAGAAAAGTGCTCACGGATGGAGTCCCGTATTAGACGTCCAGCTCAAAAATTCCGGCTTGAATGACAAGGCAAGATCATATTCTTCCCCCTTTTTCCGCCCACGAGAAACCGCCACTGCTGCACAATTCAGAGTCCACCTTAACGGGGCATGGCCACGTATGGATTTACAAATAATCTGCACTGTAAAGGACACGCCAAGTATGAAAAGCCTGTGATTTCTGCAAAGGATTCTTATCAGTTAGTAATTATAACCTTGAAATTTCAGCCTGTGATTTACAGTAAATACATCAGTTGAGCACTGCAACACAATGCTCATGCGAGTAAATACACTGGTGACACTTTATAATAACTGCACAAATGAAGTATTAGTAACTACCGAGTCCATCGTTTGTAAAGCAGGACATGCACCCATGGTTAGTGTGTGTGTTAATAGATGTTTTATAAATACTTACTGATACTGCAATCCATGATTAATTCATGCATGTAATTAGTTAGCTAATCGTGCACTTACACTTTCTAAAGGGTGACCATTTAGACCTCTGTGAGTGTCAAGGTGCTGCTGGCCTTTCAGTCTCATGTGTAAATGTTTTGCAAGGCACAGCTAGTCCTCACTTTAGATGAGCTCATGCAAAACCCTTTCCTAACAACTGCCTGACCTAATCATGAATTGCGGCGTTAATAAGTATTTACAAACATCTATTAGCACACTATTTGCGCATGATGGCCTGCTTTACGAACGCTTTACAAACGATGGAATTCAGTGGTTACTAATGCTTAACCGGTGCTTAATTCGTGTCGTTATTATAAAGTGTTCCCAGCGCATTTGTAACACGCACCACATACAGTCGCTTGTGGAAGGCCGCCACGAGCGTATCCTCCATGGCTGTCGAAGACAAATCTGTGAAACATTGTGTCGAAAACATATTGTGACTGACATTGTTTCCAACGTTCCGCGTAAGAACCCTCGTAGGGAAAGAAAACACCGTCACACGTTGTGTTGCCTTTAATTGATCGACTGTCAAAATGACCCCCCCCCGCGCGCGCACACACACACACACACACACACACACACACACACACGCACGCACGCACTTCTTTGGCTACAATCAGCTTCGTTTATGCAGAATAGATACTTAATGTCGTTCACAGCGCTCCGCCAAATTGCAAAAAATGTATCAATTTTCTTTGTTCTTTGGCGGCGTTCAGCGTTTGACGACATTTTTTCTTTTTTTTCTTTCTTTCTTTCTTCTTCTTCTTCTTTTTTATTCGCTCTCAGGCGGAAAAGAGCCTTTGAAACAAATTGCGCTCGTGTTGACTGGCAGCATTCACGCGGCCCATAATGGCGCATTACCCCCCCCCCCCGCGCCCCCCCCGCCCGTTTTGGAATATTATACTGTTATAATGCACGAGCCTTTCTGCGGAAAATCGCTTTTTAACGTTTAGAAAGGAGGATGATGAGTCACGTCGGAGCGGGTCAATTTTACATTCTGCCATCCTCGCCGGGCTGGTTTTTTTTTTTTTTTTTTTTAACAAGCTAGCCGCTCATTATTGTTTTATTGATAAGGAAATATTTCCATGTTGAGCAAAATAAGGGGGTCCCCCCCCCACACAAATTAATACGCTATGATAAGACTGTACCTGTTCACAGCTGCAAAGGGCATCCTCGCTAAGTCAGTATTTCCCCGCGCAGCGCCTTATCCACCGGATACACTTTGGTTTTTTTACTTTACCTATTGTCGTCTCTTAAAACGTAAAAAAAACCAAAACACCCCACCCGATAGTAAGTAAAGCTGTCATTTTTAATTGACCTCTCACCTCACTTCCCCCAACAGGTAAGCGGGGGGTGGGGTCCTACTACCCCCCCGT
Source organism: Lampris incognitus (assembly GCF_029633865.1). Classification (NCBI taxonomy): domain Eukaryota; kingdom Metazoa; phylum Chordata; class Actinopteri; order Lampriformes; family Lampridae; genus Lampris; species Lampris incognitus. Next base: position 5,558,976 of record NC_079221.1, read on the forward strand.
CCCCGCCCCCCCCCCCTACGCGCTCGCGTAAATTTGGCTGAAGCGAGAAACTGGCCTACTTTGTTGTCTTGTTTGCGTAACGAATGTGGCCTATAAACCCCCCCACCCCCATCAAGGTAAAGATTTTCCCCCCCTTTTTTTCTCCCCCCAATTGTACTTGGCCCAATTACCCCACTCTTCACTCAGAAAAAAAATATTTCCCCAATAAGTTAAAGCTTGTGTATTTCAATTGCATGTAAATGTTTCCTCCAGTTTGATCACAATGTAAAATATGACTTTTCACCCCCACCACCCCCACCCTCCACCTCCACCTAAAGGTGCTATAGGTCCTCCTGGGCATGCCGTGCTTCCCATAACCTCAGAGCAGACCCGCGACGACGGCGTGGGCGCAGACGGGGCCTTGACTCGTCACCCTGCAGGTTACGCGGACACACGCGCCCTTGACAAAATGACAACGCGTGCCCGGCAACTGTTACATTTTGTGTGCACAGTTTCCGTTGTTTCCCGCGCGTTTCCCGATGAGCCGATCGGAGATCCGATTAAAGGAAACTCGTGTACTGGCACTGCGATATCCCACCTTGCGAATACCGTTCGTCGTATCGCCATCGGTGCCAGTTGCGCGACTGTAACGTTAACAAATCCGAAGGGAGGGGGGGGGGAAACTTAGGCAAATAAAACGTCATCACACTCCACCAAAAAAAGTCTTTAAATGCGGTCGGGTGCGCTTACCTGTCGGAGCGCCGGCGCAATTCTGCGACGAAAGAAGACATTGCGCCTTCGTGTGAGAGCACATAAAATGTATTAAGAAGAAAAGAGACGCCAAATCGCATCTCGGGTTGACAGTCGGAGCAGAGCTGCACGAGACATGATTGACGTGAAGGGTTTTTTTTTTTTTTTGGCGTTTCTCTCTGCGGTCGAACCTCCCATTGGCTGACTCCAGCTCCAGCCACGGACGGCGCTATTAGATTGGCTGCGCGTCCTTCCCAGCTGTACTTCAAAGAACACGCTCTCTACAACTAGGTAGTGTGGGGAGCTGCGAGCCAAGAGAGGAAATCGGGTGACCCGAGAGTTAAAACAGCCTTTTGAAACTTAATTTGGAAACGTACACCGTCGCTCCATCGCGAACGATTTTCATCTCAGCACAAGACCCTGGATATGGCTACGTCTATACTTGGGGTAAGTGGCGCGTTTAAAATGTGTGCGTAAAAAGTTTGTTTCTTCTTCTTCTTTCTCCTTTCCGAGCGTATGTTTTCCTCTCTCTCCCCCCCCCCCAGCCTTCTTTGCTCTGGGTCTTCCCCGATTGTGCGTAAACTTTACTTTTTTTGCGCTATATCACTCCATCCAGACTCGTCCCTGGTGCCGTTTCCCATTAAATCCGACCCGAGGAAACTTGGCGAGATCTTTTAACAGGGTCAAACTTTTGGAGTCAGCGTCCTCCGTCCTCCTGGCTCTGGGCAGATGGGCTGCGTTGACGTTTTGGAGACGGGAACTCGGTTTGCTCAACTCCGGCACTTGTTCTCGCGTGCGTGCTTTCGTCGGCGCGTTCGTTAAAACGCAACCCCCCCAAAAGTTATCGCCATGGAATAGACACCCCTCTTCCAGCACGCCCGTGCGTATTTCGTTCCTAGCGGAATTCATCGCGCGTCGAGACGAATACGACGCGAGGCGAATTACTCGCGTTTCTATGCACGCGAGCGCAGAATCCCTAATTGATCCTCCGGTTTGCCAGGAGGTTCTCGGCAGTATGTTGTTTATTGTTTATTGATGTATATTGTTTTTCATTATTTTCATTCCTCTCTTTCCAGGAAGAGCCGCGATTTGGAACTACCCCTTTAGCTATGCTGGCTGCGACTTGCAACAAAATTGGCAACACCAGTCCTCTTACCACGTTACCCGACTCGAGCGCTTTCTCAAAAGGTGGATTTCACCCTTGGAAAAGGTCGTCGTCCAGCTGCAACTTGGGCTCCAGCCTGCCCGGCTTCGCGGTGGCCACCAGCCGCACATCCACGGGACTAACGTCGACCAGCGGCACGGGCAGCAGCGCCTTCTGCCTAGCCTCCACCTCCCCGACCTCGTCCGCCTTTTCCACAGAGTACAGCGGGCTGTTTTCCAACTCCGCCAGCGTCACGTCCCAAGACTCTGGACAGTCGGCCTTTATCTCAAAAGTCCACACGTCGGCAGAGACTCTTTACCCGCGGGTAGGAATGGCACACCCCTACGAGTCGTGGTACAAGTCCGGTTTCCACTCCACCATCTCGGGCGACGTCGCAAACGGGGCGTCGTCGTGGTGGGACGTTCACACCAACCCCGGGTCGTGGCTCGACGTGCAGAATCCGGCCGGCACGCTGCAGACCTCCTTGCACTCCGGCACACCCCAGGCCATACACTCCCAGCTCAGCGGCTACAACCCGGACTTCTCCACGCTGACCCACTCCGCATTTAGCTCCACCGGCATAAGCCCCTCCGCGTCCCACCTGCTGTCCACCAGCCAGCACCTGTTAACGCAGGAGGGGTTCAAAACGGTCATCCCCAGCTATACGGACGCGTCCGCCGCCAACGCCATGATTTCCGGCGCCAGTTCAGGAATAAGCACGTCGTCCAGGTCATCCAGGAGGTACTCCGGCCGAGCGACGTGCGACTGTCCCAACTGCCAGGAGGCCGAGCGGCTGGGACCGGCGGGGGCCAGCCTCCGCCGCAAAGGACTTCACAGTTGCCACATCCCCGGATGCGGCAAGGTGTACGGGAAAACGTCCCACCTCAAGGCGCATCTGAGGTGGCACACCGGCGAGCGGCCTTTCGTCTGTAACTGGCTTTTCTGTGGCAAGCGGTTCACCAGATCCGACGAGCTGCAGAGACACCTGCGCACCCACACCGGGGAGAAAAGGTTCGCCTGCCCCGTGTGCAACAAGCGCTTCATGCGGAGCGACCATTTGAGCAAGCACATCAAAACGCACACGGCCGGCGGGGGCGGCAAAAAGGGGAGCGACAGCGACACCGACACCAGTAACCTGGAGACCCCGAGGTCCGAGTCCCCCGAACTTATTCTGGAGGGGGTGAATCCCAGAATCACGGTCAAAGACCCGTCTCCTCACGACGAGCCCTAATGCGGATCGTAGACGAGATTATTATAGCCGACGTGCGAAACCACGAATCCCAAAAACTGCACAGTATTGAAAAACGGGTCCGTTTGATTGAGAGACTATTGAGAGAGCGAGCGAGCGAGCGTGAGCGAGATAGAGAAGAAGAAGAAACAACAAAAAAAACAAAAATAAAACAAAAAAACAAAGATACTCCAGGAGGTGTTTGAAAAGCTAAAAAAAAATAAAATAAAATAAAACCCTATTCTTCACACGCATAAAGAATACGCTATCTGAACGGCAGACGGGTCGTTAAAGAGAAACACACCCCGAAGTTCCCAAGAACATTTTTTAAAGACGGCTTGAAATCAACGCGGGAAAATCCTCTTTTTTTTTCGCGCGGCGGGAAAAAGTCTTCTTTTTTTTTTCGCGCGTTTCGGTGCCAAAGGCGCGCGAGACCTGTTGAATTCGGTTGGACAATGTGAGTTGACATCCTGTAGCTGTATCAATGGCGGCTGGCGGCGGCCCGTATGTGTTATTTTCCATGTAAATGTTATTCTGATTGTTTTATTCGTGTTTTTTTTTTTTTTTAATTTTTTTATTTCGGCATCCTGAAAATCGGGGAGTTTACTTTCGACGCACTTTGTGGATATGTACGTATGTATACACAGCTTTTTTTTTTGGTTTTTAAGACTTTGGTTAACCCATTTTATTTCTTTCGCTAAAATATATATAAATGTTTACCTGTATAAAAGTCACACGTATAAGCCTTTCATTTTATCATAATTAAAAACGTCTTTAAAAAAAATAATAATAAATGCCCGAGGCTGTAATGGTGTGGTGCAGATTTGATTTTTATTTTGATGTTTTTCCCGCCACAAAAATTTTCAGCCAGGCCTAAATCAAAACGCGGGAAATAAGAAATGGGGAGAGAGTGCGTTTCCCTAAACTCTATCAGGTTATCGCACCTTGACTATGACGGTTCCCTCTGCGGAATAAATCAATGTTTAATGCCCCGGAAAAGACATTTCATGCCCAAATGAAAATCTTGTTAAATGGCATTAATTATGACTTGGAGCATATCGCAGCCCCATGTGTCTTGTATTTGCGATTAGGGATTCGTGTCTTATCAAATATCTAATTAATCTCCGAGACATCTTTTGTTCGGGTTTCCAAAAGGGAAGGGGGGTTTGATGACAAAAGGTCCCTGCATATTTATTCTAATTGTCCAAATTAACTGCTTTAATTTGCATACCAAACGGTGGCCCAAGAATAAGGGTTTAGATCTTTCTCCCCCGCAAGAGCAACCGCTAGATGTTACTGGGAGCAGTTTGGGAGCCGGTGAAAAGGGAAGGGGTGCACAAGGGCCACATGCAAATTGGGGAATCCGAAACGGCGCTCGCGCGGCGCAGTCAAATGGCGCCCTCGTGTTATTTGAATATCAGTGGACCCGTGTTGAAAAGGGGGTTCAAGGATGCTCCTCTGACTTCTTTGTGCTTACCCAGCGCAGCGTCCGGCCGTCAAAAGAGAAAGCCGGGGGAATAATTACATAGCGCCGAGTCGTCTGCATGGGCTTGGGAATACGTTAGGGAAAAGCGTCTCATCCAGACGCTTCCCCCCCCCTTCTTCTTCTTCTTTTTTTGGAAGAGGAAGTTAAATTGACCAGAAGGCAATAGAGGCAAATTATTTTCATTTCCTTTTTGTGCAAGCGGTTTGACGGCCAGATGATGAAAACTATCAAATTAAGAAATACATTTTGAATTTTGTCAATGTACACAAGACGCGCGAGCTCAAACAATGGTGTGATTTTAAGTGTTCAGTCGAGCAATTGAGGTAAATAATCTGTGTGCAGACTCATTTAGATTTTAGATTTTTCCAGTCTGGGATTCTGGAAATTTCTAACAGACACGTAACGTCGACATTCTAGGGCGGCCAATTAATCCTGCAAAATAATAAAAATGAAACTAAAATAAACGGGGGCTATTTTATGAATTATTATTTTATTCATTATTTTAACATTTTTCTTCGTTTTAAACTAAATACGGTGGCCTGATGTGCTTATTAAGCCAAACAGTTAAAAATTTAAAATAAATAAATTATGATGCAGCCTCGGTCAAATGCATGATGGAGGGACGTGGGCAAAGGACGTGATCATGTCTTTATTTCCCTCCTTTAATGCGGACTTGCTGGACGCAAAGCAGGAAAGGCAGCCCCGCCGGAAGCGCGTCCTGGCGCTGGCGGGCTCGGCTCGTCGTCACGCCGCGGCGTGCGCGTTTCTCCTGGAATATGACAAACACGATGGGGGGGAATAAACCGTCTCCGGAGCTAAAAGGGTTGCTTGGGATGTATCGAGCATCCTTAGGCATGGGCTTAATTTAGACTAAATTCACCAGCACAGGGTCAGGGTCATCCATTAATGGGATAAGCGAGACGCTCAGATTCACAGCGATCAAACCCCATTAACTGACGACGTCATCATTAATTCTGTCAACAACAACAACAACAAAAATGCATGCACTGAGTTTGAAGAAATTAATATTTACTTCTGGAAAATGAACTCTTTTGCTCAACAATTCATAGCAAGCCAGTATCATCGCCCAATAAAAATAACATCACTATATAGGCTATTAGAAAATAAGATAAAGTAATAAATGTAATCATCATTATTATTATTATTAACAACAAAAAGAGCTAAATACCGCAGCTGCGGAAACAACCTCAACATACAAGTGGCCGTCTGATGTTTTAAAAAATGGCTTTTATTTGTCCTCTGCTGCCCTCTACTGGAACCAAAATATACCCCGCATACAATAAGCGTCGTCACAAAAGTGGAGCACACAAGGGACAATACATTTTCTGTGGAATACCGTGAACCTGAGAGAACATGCGAAACTGCAGGTTGCAAACATACGGAAACAGGGTGGATTGGGGCAAACAAAAGCTGCGGGGCAAGTCAGCGTTTTCTCTGTTCTCTCTCTCTGCTCCTCTCCCTTCTCTCGCCGGGGCTCCTGCTCCTTCTTCTGCCCTCTCCATCTTTTCGCCTTTCCCTGCTCCTGCTCCTCCCATTATCAACCCGCTCTTTTCTTCCGTCTGAGCCTCTTCTACTCCTCTCCCCGTCCCTACTGTAATGCCCGCCATAACCCCTGTCTCCCCTGCCTCTCTCACGGCTCCTACTTCTGTCCGAGCCAGACTTGGAGCGACTGGTTCTCCGCCTATCCCGGCCTCCCTGCGGCTTGTTCTTTTTCTCTGGGCTGTGTTTTCGCCCCTCGCTCCTGCCCTCCTCCGTCCTTCTCTGTCTGCTGTCTCTGGCCTCCTCTTTAGGCTGCTTCTGTTCAGCGCGAGGACTCCTGCTCCTGCTCCTGCCAGGAGAGCTCTTGTTGTGACTCTTGACTTGTCTCTCGTTCTTAGTGCCGCCATCGCGACAAGAGTAATTTTTCTTGCTCTTCTTTCTCTTCTGGCTCTTGGACTTGCCGTGGCTGCTCGAGTCCGAGTCGTCGCGGCTGCTGCTGTCAGATGAGTCGCTCGAGCTGTCGCTGCTCTCGTGCTTTTTCTTGTGCTTCCTTTTGCTCTTCTTTTTCTGTTTTTTGCTCTTCTTCCCCTTCTGCTTTTCCAAGCGATCAAGCTTCCTGTGAAACAAACACAATTTGCTATACATTTCACACTGTGACAGCTGACGTGTGCTAAAACAAGCGCAGTATTTCACTCGTGCACATTGCCCAGGTTTCAGTGATATGGAAGGAGATGGAAAATGCAGCATCGCATAATGAAAAAGTACCACTCCAATTAAAGAGTATGCATTCAGTGCTCTTTTAGGGGTTGTGTAAATATAAATCATAGATGCATAGGAATATTTTTTTTTTTTGAAGAGATGGAAAACAATCTCTTCCAAACTTCAGACACCATCATTACTCAAAATATGCATCCTTTTTGTTCCAGTATTTAGAAAAAATACATAAAACTATCTACATGTTCATACAAGTACTTGTTTCTTCAGACCACTATAAGTTTGAGCATAGGAAATGATTTAAACCCAGGAAAGAAGCAAAATAAAAGACTGAGATTTGGCGATGTCAACATCTCGATTTCAGTTTGGCACTGGGGCCTTTACACATTTTTTACTGAAATATAGGAACTGATTTATAGCGCTATGTGTGTACCTCAGGAGCTTCTGCTTCTGTTTGGTGGTCAGAGACTTCAAGAATTCCACCTCGGGATCCTCCTCTTCATCACTGGCAACATATTCCTATGACAGCACACCCCCCAAAAAGGTGTCAATGAATGTCAAAGAGAAGGGATACCATGGCGAAAATACATCAACACATCTTCGCTGCATGGGAGTTGCATCTGCACACCATACACAAGGCCTTTCAACGGTGATAAAACTTATTTCAACAAGTCCCACTTAAGTTGCTTAGACTGAAATAGCTTTTGTTGTTTACACCACAAACAGGCCACTTGGTAACAATCACATGTAGGCAAAGGGACATATCAAGGATATTGTTGGTCTTTCTCTTTCAAGGGGAGTTATGTGTGTGCCACTGTAAAGGCTCATGTGTGTAAAAATGGGGGGAGGGGGGGGAGAGAGGGATGATTACCTGTGACGGATCACAAACAGTAGCATTTCTATCAAGGACACATTTTTTCAGGGCAAACCCACTGTTTCTCATCTCCGCCATTAACTCTGAGGGGTGCATCGACGGACCTGTTAGCACAAATCACAGCCTCAGAGTCCCATTGATGTCAGCCCCTGCCAACCACCACCTCCACAGTGGGAATTTCAGGGGCAGCTTTGTTAACAGAATGGGACATCAAATCAACTCACTCCACTTCCGGCTGAGCAAATCATACAATATCATTCTCCACCAAAGCAGCGGTTAGGAGAATAAGAATACACAATAATTGCATTTTTCTGCCGGCACAGGAGGGGCACTATTACGGCACTCCACCATGAACACCGTGCACCGGACTCTCCCCACAGTAAACACATTGCTTTACTACTCAACTCTCTGATTGCAAGAGTCAGAATCGGCTCAAAAGCCAGGGGCTCCAGCTGATACGGCAGAACAGAGATACAGTAGCCGGCGCTGCTGTAACATCATCAGCGGCCCGGGTCTGACCCACTGAATACAAATGTCCATCAGTCAGTCAAGTGTTCGCCTGTCCTTGGTTCAACCTTCTTTTTTTTAATACACTTTCCACAATTTCTGCATTCATTCTGCATTCTGTACTATATAAATAAAATTTGCCCAATCGTTCTTTGGTGTTTAACTGACTGTATGTGAAAGTGTATTCTATACGTATCCATCTACACATAGAGAGAGTACGACAGAAACAGTGGAGAGGTAACTTGATAGTAAATGGAAACAGAATTTTACCAATGTCTACAGCATCTTTGCTGCAAATTATTTGAAAGTTTAGTTTTATGGAACAAATGTAAAATTGGTACTGCTACGAAACATTTTCTTAGAACACGTTGAATTTGGTCAAAGTGTTTGCTAAAATTGTTACTTAAATCGCAAAGTAACCGTTGAGAAAAATGTCATCCTTTTATGAAATTTTATGGATGACACTCTTTTATGACAGTAATAACCTGCAAGTTACCTGCTGCTTCCTCTGTCACCACAGAGCTGGCATTGATTCCAGACAGTCCAAAGAGAGGACACTCTCTGTCCGTGTTCACATGGCCCCATTTGTGACATTTGATGCATCTCACATTGCGCACCTGGAAATTAAATGTCAGTAGACATGAATGTCTCTATTCTATTGCTCTCTATTGTATTCTATTCATCTGAAAAGGTCAATTGTGACACGTGTTACAATTTAACAGCGATGTGTCTGGTATTTAACATAAAAAGTAACTTCTATGTTTAAGTTAATAAAATGAAATGTAAATTATGTCCAGCACCTCGTGACTCCTATAATTATAAAATTGCAGCTAAAGGATGCTACTAATAACATTAAACCCCCCAAACAATTCATAAAAATTACATTTTTGATTTATTAAAACCCCTAGGGTACTTAAATATACACTTTTTCAAATGTAAAGGGTACATGACATGAAATTAATAAGGCATAGGTGAAGATGGAATAATAATATCTACAATCATAATGTGCAACAGCTAATGCCTTTGAGTGATGTACAAATAGTCACTACACTCACCTGGATCCCAAATGGCTGATCTCGTATATTCATGTCATCCTTTGCATACCTATACGAGAGAGACAAACATACCATTTACTATTAATACCATACGCCGGCATACTACCTACCAAGAATTCAATGATGAAAGGGATTGGGCAAAAACATCAAGTATTTACTTCTCTCGAGGAGCCACCTTTTGCCACTCAAACTTGTACTCTGACTCCCCCTCCTAGAAAGAATAAAAAATAAATAAACAATTAAAGAGTTCAATTTCAGTGATAGGTGCTTGGAAAACTTAAGCAAACCAAGTGCAATATGTAACACATTATCATATTGCCCAAAATAAAATATGGCATATCTAAATGAGCTCAAAACCAGACAAGATTTAAAGTGCAATATACGTGCCAGTGTATTATCTTGCATGGTAATTTAGTTTACCTCTTTTGTTTCCTCTTCAGAAGAAGGACAATAATAAGGAAGAAAAGAATGAACGGTTAAAATACATGTTTTTAAGTAAAAAAAAAAGAAAAAAATCAAAAAGATTACAAAATATTCTTTTGGAAAGGGTTAGAAGGATTTGGTTTAAGGGAAAGTAGTGATTTACCTTTGGAAGCTCCAGGAGGAGCCTCATACATAAAATTGAGACCATTTTTAACACGGTCATCCCCCATCAATAACCTAGCGAGAGCGTACGAGAAAAACAAACGTCAGTGCAGAGCAAAACATAAAACTTACTCTATATGTGAAGACAATATAACAAGGGAGGTAATCTGAAGATGCGGATGGAACGTCTTCATTGTGAAGGACCACAAGTAAAAATGGCTTTGCAGACAAAGTTACAGAAAACCTCCACAATTTATATGTAAATATCAAATAGTCAATCCTTGTGTGTGTGTGTGTGTGTGTGTGTGATATAGTGGTTTTTGGGGGTTTTTTGGGATATATATATATATATACATATATATCGCACTCATGAGCTGCTAATCTCTCTCTCTCTCTCTCTCTATATATATATATATATATATATATATCCATTATTCAAACCACTTATCCTGCTCTCAGGGTGACGGGGATGCTGGAGTCTATCCCAGCAGTCATTGGGTGGCAGGCGGGGAGACACCCTGGACCGCCATGGCCGCCCGGCCATCACAGGGCCATATATCTGAAGATTGTTGTGTTGTAGTGTTGTTATTGCATGTTAACTACACCGAGAGAGCCAGGAAACCGGAGTCAAATTCCATCTAAGTGCAAACCTACATGGCCAATAAATATGATTCTGATTCTGAAATACGTGTTTTCAAACAAGCACGTTAATCAGAAGGCAGGTGCGTCGAAAGGATACATTTTTGAGGGAGGCGAGGTTCATCGTTTATCCTAACCTGTTGTTGTAGGTCTCCTGTTCCTTCAGGTATGCCTGCATCAGATCTTCTTGCTTCTTCTTCTCGTAAGTTAACTTCTGCTCTGCGATCCATACCTGTGCGATGGAAGATGCAGAGCCATTCAGTTCATACCCCCAGCTACCTCAGACAGGCGCATGTATGCCTTCTCGCCTGACGCATGATTTGCTCGAGAAACGTATATCTGCAGAGACGTGCAATTACCCTGCTATTCCTTCGTTCATTACCTTACAAAACCACAAAGCAAGCAGCGTTAACTAATTGTGCATTATTATCTATTCATTGTGCTTGCTGCAAAATAGCTAATTACGGGCTGGGGTTGTGGTGGAAGACTTACTTGCTGCTAGTAAATTACAGGTTGGAATGCAGAATACAGACCCAAAACCAAGACAGATTTAAATCCAGTACACGTCGATGTTTCGTTAAGGTTTCTGTCGTAAAGTGATTTCGTTGACTTCTGGTCAGCTAAATCAACGTATCTGCTTAACCCAACTAGTTAAAAAAAACAAAGAAGTTACCCATGAAGCTAAACAGGCTAACTGAATTAAATGGATGCCAACGACTGACAGCTTAGCTAGGTTAGCAGGCTAGTTTAGCCTGATCGGCGGCAGCACAGCGAAAGCAGTGGCACTTACCTTTTTGATATTTGACTTGGACGCAGGGTGAAAGTCTTTCTTGCACATAAAATTTGCAAACGATTTCCCCATGGTGGAAACACCAGCAGGTTAGACCGTTGTCGCGGAACTGAAAACCCTAACTAGCTAGCTAGCTAGCTTGCTGGCTACAAGCAGCTTCCTCCGCCGTCCGCAGCGGCGGAAACGGACGAAGCCAGTTCCTTATTGGGACATCCGGTTAAAGTTCAGGGCCACTCGAAGAAGCAGCGTCGATAAAATAAAAATAAAAATAAAACAAACGTCATTTGCGTATTGAAGACGACCTTTGGCGTGGACCAATAATGTAGCGTAATTACTCAGAGGAAAACGTTTCCAACATGGACACAGATATGTTTCAGGGGTGAAAAAGCAAGGGGTGGATTTGTTGGTTTAAAAGACCTGTTTTCATTTTACTAAACATCATCATCGTCATCATTATTATAAACAACATGAATGATAATGATAATTTAATGAGAGTAATGTAACCGGCTATGTTGTTGCCCGGTGCGGGATTCGATATGAGGTGTACTGCACCACAAAGCGACGTCACTAACCGCTCGGCTAAAGAGTCGGACCCATTAGCTAGGGGCTAACGGGTCTTAGTAGTAGTTTACAGTAATTCATAATAACACTGTAAACTCTAGCACACCAAAATTAGTTATGGCTCACGCAAAATACCAAAGATGTGTAATTGGGGAAAATGACACGTTACTAAATGACAACACACAGCTTGAGGCACACACACGAGGGGCCGGTCTACATGCTGACCATTGCTGGCTAACGGGAGAACCGTCCAGCCATTAGTCGCCTTGGCTTGTAACGTGCATGGATAAGAAGACACGCTGGCAGCTGGCTTGCGAGTCTGACCCTTCAGTCGAGCGGTTAGCGATGCCTCCTGCGGTGCAGGCAATACGGGTTCGCGTCCCGGCCGCGGCAGTTCCTGCGGTTGCGTTGTCCCCCTGAATTCGCTGCAATACATTTAACAAAAAAAACAGTAGGAAATAGGGGGAGAGGGCCCGGGGTCCCCCTTTGCTTCTGAAGTACGAATGAGGAACCGTCTTCTGACGTGTGAGTTGACCGTGTGTAATAAAGTAAAAGAAATATCTTTCAACATTATTCATAGATTTTATCCAACTAATCAATATTTGCAGAGACTTAAGAAGGACATTGATGTGAGTTGTTCTCTCTGTGGTTCGTTTGATGAAACATTGGTTCATTTATTTTGGTCTTGCCCACACACTAAACAACCGTGGAGTAGGTTGTCTCGTTTGATTATTGGTCATATTTACCCTCATTTCACCCCGAGTTGGAAAAATGTGTCGTTTGGATATACTGAATTTGATAGGAACCTCGATTCTCAGTATTATTTAATCAATTTGCTAATTATCTTAACAAAATTTCATATTCACAGATCTAAATTCTCTAGCGAGAAACCTAATTTTCCCGAGCCGTCTGCGTATATCAAACAATATATTTCATCAATATCTGATGGTGAAAATAAAAAAGCTGTAAAAACGTATAAGCACTTTATTATTTACAAAGTATTGTAGCGAATTCGGGGGACAACGCAACCACAAGAACTGCCGCGGCCGGGACGCGAACCCGTATCGCAGGAGGCGTCGATGTAGCGAATTCGGGGGACAACGCAACCACAGGAACTGCCGCGGCCGGGACGCGAACCCGTATCGCCCGGACCGCAGGAGGCATCGTTAATCGTTCGACTAAAGGATCAGACCCGCGAGCCAGCAGCCAGCGTGTGTTCTTATCCATGCACGTTACAGTATTTAGTTAAGTATGTAATTTATTTGTTCTACTTTATACAATCCCCCTGGCGTATTTATGTTACTGTTTATGATAACATATGTGTTAATGTTGTATACATTTAATAATGTGACTATTGTTGATTGACATTGTTGTGTACTATTTTTGTTCACTTTTGTTAATAAAGTTCTTTAAAAAAATGTTGTTTGGATATACTGAATTTGATAGGAACCTCGATTCTCAGTATTATTTAATCAATTTGCTAATTATCTTAACAAAATTTCATATTCACAGATCTAAATTCTCTAGCGAGAAACCTAATTTTCCCGAGCCGTCTGCGTATATCAAACAATATATTTCATCAATATCTGATAGTGAACACGTTACAGTATTTAGTTAAGAATGTAATTTATTTGTTCTACTTTATACAATCCCCCTGGCGTATCTATGTTAATGTTTATGATAACATATGTGTTAATGTTGTATACATTTAATAATGTGACTATTGTCGATGGATATTGTTGTATACTATTTTTGTTCACTTTTGTTAATAAAGTTATTTAAAAAAAGAAAAAAGAAAAACGAGTTGACCGTGTGTTTTGTTTCCGGGTCACGGAAACTGCGACCGTGACCTTTGTATTGGACTAGACGGTGCAACATCTGTTTCCGCTCAGGCGAAAGCTGAAACGAAACCGAGTGACGGACGCGTCTTATCAGCGCCAGTAAGAGCGCCTTTCGCCACGTTTACTGCGTTTCGCTTCGGCGCCCTCGCAGATCTGGGGGATTTATGAGCGGTTTGTGCGCAAATCTGAATACCCCGTCACGTCTGATCGCGTTTCATTATTAAGATGCGCCCGTGTTCCTGCGACACGTTTGTGGCTCTGCCGCCGTCCTCCGAGGGCCAGCGCGTCGTCTTCGGGAAGAACTCCGACAGGCCACGCGATGAAGTCCAAGAGGTGGTGTACTTTCCTGCCAGAGACTATGACGCGGGCGCAAAGGTGGAGGTAGGCGCAGACCCACGTCCACAGAGCTTCCTTTATGTCCCCAGCCATTGCTCTTTGCAGGTTGTGTTGTTCCACCCATCGGGTGACGGAGTTGCTCTCATTGTGTTGGTCCTTTGCCAAGTGCACATACATAGAGATCGAGCAGGCTGCCCGCACCTTCGCGGTTGTATTGAGCAGACCAGCCTGGCTGTGGGGAGCGGAGATGGGGGCGAATGAGCACCAGGTGTGCATTGGAAATGAAGCCGTGTGGGGGAGAGAGAGTGCTGATGGGGACGAGGCGCTTCTAGGCATGGATCTTGTCAGGTAGACCCCCCCCCGCCCCCCCCCCACACACACACACATCGCCACTGGAATTAGATGTAGTTTTGAATATTACATCTTTGTATCTTTGTTACTTGACAAAATGTATCACATTGTTGAAAATAACATCACTTTGATTATACTTGTTAATATATAGTAAGTAATATAGAGTAAGTAATATGTAGTAAGTAATATATAGTAAGTAAGTAATATAGAGTAAGTAAGTAATATAGAGTAAGTAATATATAGTAAGTAATGTATAGTAAGTAAGTAATATAGAGTAAGTAATATATAGTAAGTAATATAGAGTAAGTAAGTAATATAGAGTAAGTAATATATAGTAAGTAATATAGAGTAAGTAAGTAATATAGAGTAAGTAATATATAGTAAGTAATATAGAGTAAGTAAGTAATATAGAGTAAGTAAGTAATATAGAGTAAGTAATATATAGTAAGTAATATAGAGTAAGTAAGTAATATAGAGTAAGTAATATATAGTAAGTAATATATAGTTACTACTACTACTACTTTCGGCTGCTCCCGTAAGGGGTCGCCACAGCGGATCATCCGTAATTTATGATCCGCATATTTGATTTGGCAAAGATTTTATGCCGGATGCCCTTCCTGACGCAACCCTCCCCATTTGTCTGAGCTTGGGACCGGCACTAAGGATGCACTGGCTTGTGCATCCTCAGTGGCTGGGTTAGTAAGTAATATATAGTAAGTAAGTAATATAGAGCAAGTAATATATAGTAAGGCCCTGTGATGGCCTGGCAGCCTGTCCAGGGTGTCTCCCCGCCTGCCGCCCAGTGACTGCTGGGATAGGCTCCAGCATCCCCGCGACCCTGAGAGCAGGATAAGCGGTTTGGATAATGGATGGATGGGTGGATGGATATATAGTAAGGTCATATTTACACCAATAGGAGGAGAGAGTATCTAGATCTTACAGTACCAGTCAGGCACTCATTTCAAATGTAAATTTAGAATATTTTTTACCGTCTGGCTTAAAGAAAATGAAGGAACATTTGCAATAATATCACACATATCAGCAAATAAGGCTTAAGAATTGAGAAACGTTAAGTCACTGTTAATAGCGAGGAAAGTTCACAAAAAAGGCAAAACATGTACCAGATGATACTCTTGTTTTACAGACTTGGACTTGAGAGAGCCGACACGGCGGAGAAAGCAGTGGATGTTATTACAGCGCTGCTGGAAAAATATGGTCAGGGAGGATCTTGCATGGAGGATGAATGTAACTTTACCTACCACAACAGTTTCCTTATCTCAGACAGAAAGGAGGCATGGCTGCTGGAAACATCAGGAAAGTACTGGGCAGCAGAAAGAGTGGAAGGTAACCAGACATGTGGTATCCAAGATGGAAATTAGCCATTAGACTTAAAGCAAAAGGAAATAGGTTCAACAAGTTGTCATTAGTAAATCTGTGGTGTATCTCTTCAGGCCGACTACAAAACATGAGACCCTTAAGTCACAGGACATTCTGTATTAAACCAACCACCATTCTGAAATGACATATTGATATCAGTATGGCATTAACATTCACTGTATGGCTTATTTTAGATGCTAAGCACTTCATGCACCTGGCTTGTAACTCACTCACAGACCCACTCGCTCACATTTAGCGGGCAGAAGATTCTCCACAGGGGAGAGCTGACCACAGGCATGGCACCAAACTGTCTATGTAAGAGTGGTACTTTGCATCAACAACACTGTGTCTCCTTGATATCTTCATGTTTCATCTTGTTTAGAGGGATATCGTAACATCTCGAATCAGTATGGGATAACAACCAAGATAGACAAGGAACATCCTGGCATGAGGGGATATGCCCAGAGCAAAGGATGGTGGGATGGAAAAACACAGTTCAACTTTGCCGAAGTGTATTCCCTCTTGACTACCGCCAGAATCGAGGCCTCAGGCAGCCGGTATTGCGAAGGCAAGAAGTTGTTGGAAAAAAGCACTGGTAGGTCAACAGGCACTTCAGTAGAAAAATCTACTACTACTACTTTCGGCTGTTCCCATTAGGGGTCTCCACAGCGGATCATCCATTTCCATCTCTTCCTGTCCTCTGCATCTTCCTCTGTCACACCAGCCACCTGCATGTCCTCCCTCACCACATCCATAAACCTCCTCTTTTCCTCTTCCCTGGCAGCTCCATATTCAGCATCCTTCTCCCAGTATACCCAGCATCTCTCCTCCACACATGTCCAAACCATCTCAATCTTGCCTCCCTTGCTTTTTCTTCGCTTCAGTAGAAAAATAACGCTCGTTTTTGATTGGAGTAAGATGGTCACATAGGTTATGTGTATGCCTGAAGGTCACATTACTGCAGAGACGATGATGGATATTCTCAGGGATAAGGAAAGTGGCATCAACATGGAGGGAGCATTTATGACAACGGGAAGTATGGTGTCTGTGATACCCAAGGATCCTGCTCTGCCAGGGGTCCATTACTTCACTGGAACTCCCGACCCCAAGAGGTAAAGGACTTGTCATTGTGTATAATCTGCAAATGAATCCTCTCAATTCAGTTTGACTGCAAAGGCGTTAATGTCCTAATTGATCCTTTTGTGCAACAGGTCCGTTTTCAAACCCTTCATCTTTGTGAGTTACATTAAACAGTGTAAGCAGACTTGCTCGCCCAGCTATGGCCTCGATGACCCTGTCAAGAAGAAACCCCGCTTCCAGAACAAGCCCAATCGTAAACACCCGTTGTTTCTTAAGCACGAGTGTGTAGCTGCCATTCTAGAAACCGCCAGGGTAAGACAACCGTTACCTCAAGCCAGCAGGAGAACTAGTGACAATGGACAGAGTGCATTTCAGTTTAGGACTTCAGTTTGTTGTTAAACCCTTTCATTTTGTGTGGCCACTGTCTTATTAAGGTTTTCCCCATTTTTTAATAATTATGTTTTCCCCCCACAGGAAAGAGGAAAGAAGATTGCACAAAAAATGGAGCAGCTTGAAAAAGACAAGATGGCTGAGATGGAGACATTTCTTTCAGAAGGTGTCGAGGACCTCACGCTGGTAGTAAATCTGTTCTCAAACTCTGTCGAGGAGGAGATGAGTGTGTACGGCAAAAGTTGAGGACACGCCTGAAGTCCAAACTAGTCGTACATTGTGGCAGTAGAACCGCTGAATACACCCATACAGTTCTTCCAAAGTGTCTTGACTGGTTTGTATGTTACCTTTTGGTTGTGGTGCAGAGGATTATAAATGCGCTTATATTTATGTATGAACCAATATATCACATTATTTTTGGAAAAGAGCACTTGTCTTAATGCAAATAAAAAATGAGCTGCTCAAATTAAATGGGTTATCAAAAGCTTAGTGGTGGACCACACCATAAATAATAGAAATAAAAAGTTAAAAAAAAAAGCAGTTTCCTTCTTCATTTTTGTGTTGAATACAGGTAAATATGTTATTTATTTATTTTGGATCCCCCCCCCCTTTTTCTCCCCAATTGTTTCCGGCCAATTACCCCACTCTTCCGAGCCGTCCCGGTCTCTGCTCCACCCTCTCTGCCGATCCGGGGAGGGCTGCAGACTACCACATGCCTCCCCCCATACATGGAGTCACCAGCCGCTTCTTTTCACCTGACAGTGAGGAGTTTCACCAGGGGGACGTAGCGCGTGGGAGGATCACACTATTCCCCCCAGTTCCCCCTCCCCCCTGAACAGGCGCCCCGACCGACCAGAGGAGGCGCTAGTGCAGCGACCAGGACACATACCCACATTCGGCTTGCCACCCGCAGACACGGCCAGTTGTGTCTGTAGGTTAAGCCCAACCAAGGCGGAGGTAACACGGGGGTTCGAACCGGCGATCCCTGTGTTGGTAGGCAACAGAATAGACCGCTACTCTACCCGGATGCCCCTAAACATTTTATTTATTAGAAGAAGAAAAAAAAAACTCTAATCAAGACACAAGCGATAGAAGAGAGGCCAGCAATGAATTTTATTTTTCCGACAGGTTCACAGTTATGCAGCCCTTTAGCATGAAGTGTGCTTTAGACATTCGCCTTCTGTATCTATTGCAAGACAAAACGATAAACATTCACTCGTTAAACTGGGTGTTTATACATTTCAGTTCCATAAATATTCCCAACGCTAATCACACCGCCTCGGTAATCGTAACGGAACGCTGATAACACCCACGCACAAAAATAAAATTATTCAGGCAGTTAATTCCCTATTTTTTATCCCCATGTAACCTGAGATTCATTACAGCAATCAGATTATTTACAGGAGACCAGTTGGTACTTTCAACATTCAGCACAGTAGATTCCACATGAAATAAAGACAATAAGTAATAAGACCCTTTTTTAAGTTATGTAAAATAGATGTGTTACGGTTTAACTGCAGGAGAATTGAGATAAGATTACATTCCCTGAGTGGTGACCGATCAGTTCTGTCGGTCACATCACCAAATTACTGCAATATGGTCAACACTGGCAATAATAAAAAAAAAAAAATCACAATGTTAATTTACCTGTTCTATCATAAAAGCAAATAGCAAAAATACATCACGTAAAATAAAACCAGCAGGGGCTCAGTGCTTGTTTCAACGGCACAGCAGTGAATGCAAAAACCTCTATAAAAAGCAGCTACTTATAAGCAGCAGTCATTTCTGCAGCTTGGCAATGCCTCCCTAGCTAAAATCAGTTTGTGTTCATGCTGTCGTCCTGCAGGGGTCAACGTTGATCATAACGTTGCTACGGTAGCTTTCTCGACAAAAATGATGAGTCTTATCTGCACTCAGCCTTGGGACAAACTGTCGTAATTCTTTAAATGTGCAGCATGTCTCGGGTATAAAAATGTTATATGATGACTGCAAAGGAATTTGCACCTTGGAGGTTATGTGGTGAAGCAGTAATAAAGGTTGCTGTCTTGGAAGCCGTGTTCATCCCTTATGTGGTAGAGCACGCCGCCCTGCTGTAACCGGCAACCGTAGAGAACCGCCTCGCCGCGGTCCTGTGCCAACCCCACCCGCTGGAGCCACTCCACGAGCTCACTGCCGAGGAAAGTGTGCACTGTAGTGTTCTCCCCACACCTGTGTGAGTCAGAGGAAGTTATTTACCCAAGGGCCAACTAAAATCCCTTCCTCGCTGCCCGAGGAAAAGCAACAGAGGGGAAGACGAAACTGTGCAGAAGCAAGAGAGGCACGCCCAGCACTAGTAATAGCACATAAATCCATCCCAGAATTCAGTTTTGCAGGTTTTACAAGTACTTATAATGATACCTTTCACCATCTTGCTGGGATTGACAGACCACAAGAAACACAATGGCAACACCCGGGACTTCGTCATGCCATTCTTGATAATTCATTTTTAAAAGAAATGTATTGAATTTGAATCATCATGTCATGTCATCTAAATTAAAGCATGCAGTCTTCTGCAAACTTGCTGCCGAGGAAATCTAATCTCTGATCAGTGCATTAGCTGGCGTTGTCAGGCGAGCGAGACCGAGCACTCACCTTCTCTTTTGGACAATGTCCTGAAAACACTGGGCCTTGTGATACTTGGTGAACTGGAGGCAGGTCATCCGGACATCTTCGGACAGCTCGGTCTGTGGCTGCTGTTCTTGCCTCTTTCTGCACCACAGACCCGATAACCTAAACACCATTCAGATAAATATGCCTCAAATCTCTGAGCGTGCTAGAGTGTACTTTCGTTTGTTCAACATTTCATAGCGAAGGTTCTTTACCTCTTCTTAAAAGGAAGTATAATGAAATGCTTATCCAGCCCAAACAGCCCAAAGGAGAGCAAGCCCTGGAGACAGAATCACACAACTGTCACCTCACGGCAGTGCTGAGTGCATGCGAATAAAGGCAGAATTCTCAGTACTTTAAAGAGGACATACCTGTCCGTAGTTGGCCACAGCACAGAAAAACTGCAGCTCTAAATAGAGTCTGCCGGGAACGTCATTAAAGAGTAACCATAGGCAGCTGGAGAAATTCTGCATATCACAATAGAAACAAACAGTGAACATCAGATCTGGGTCGGACAGTTTGGCAGCAGAACGATTCAGGGAGTGCCAGCCCCAGATAATATTCCAAACTGACAAACTCTCAGTTGTTCTCTACTTTCTAGCTTTTCAAGCATATTAAATCAAAGGCCCAGAATTAAACATTAGCCTGTTCCCAGACTATTCAGACTATCTGATTACATAAATACTGCATAAGTTACTTCTTAACACACACACACACAAAATAAATCAGAATATTCTAATGGTTGACTTAATTACAAAGCCCCCCCACCTTTTCTCCCTAATTGTACTTGGCCAGTTACCCTATTTTTCTGAGCCGTCCCGATCGCTGCTCCATCCCCTCTGCCGCTCCGGGGAGGGCTGCAGACTACCACATGTCTCCTCCCATACACGTGGAGTCGCCAGCCGCTTCTTTTTATCTGACAGTGAGGAGTTTCGCCAGGGGGACGTAGCGTGTGGGAGGATCACACTGTTCCGCCCAGTCCCCTCCCCCTCCAAACAGGCGCCTCAACCGAGCAGAGGAGGCGCTAGTGCGACGAACAGGACAGATACCCACATCTGGCCTCCCACCCGCAGACATGGCCAATTGTGTCTGTAGGGATGCCCGATCAAGCCGGCGGTAACACAGGGATTTGAACGCGCAATCCCCGTGTTGGTAGGCAGTGGAATAGACCACTACACTACCTGGACACCCTACTTAATTACAAAGTTAATTAGCCAAACTCCCTTTGTTGGGGATTTATACGGATGTAGGAACTACGGCTAATTTAACACCATCGGCGATGAGAATGGCAGTGGTTTGCTCACAGCAAGCAAGCTGACAGTCAAAAGCAAGCACAGGAGCACGTGTCGGGCCAGCTGTCTATCTGCAGCCCGCTGCAGCTCTTCCACTTCGCCGAGCAGACAGTCCGTCGAGTCACATCCGTTCCCAGAGTGATCTGAGGGGGCAGCGCAATACAGGAGTTACGTAAAGGCCATGAACTGCAAGTCAGCTAAACTGTGGTGCAAAATTTGAAAGTCTTAAGTTGAACAATGAAAGTAATATCGCGGTACAGTAGAATATCTTGTCAATTTTGATTTCTGCCAACAGCAAAACACATAAAAGTTGGATTTTGTAATATTTTGCCAGTGCAAATATATTTCTGCCACTGTGCATTGAACAAATATGTAGGTCATTTGCTTAACAGTATTTTACCTGTGTGCGTGGTTGGTGTGTTATTCATGTTGGTGCTGATAATCATATCAGGCATAGGCTGGGGTGGAGCACAGTCACATATGAGGCACTCTGATAACATAAAGACAAGCGATAAAGTCATTCGCTGACAACATACTACTATACTATGGACACGTGGCCTCAATTCAAACAATGAGAACACACAAAAAAAAAAAAATCAACACAGCTTCAGACTTTAAACTTGACCAGAAAGTGTAAAATATCTTCTACCCCTTTAAAAAATATAATGGAAGTTATAGAAATCTAAAATTATATAGATATATCTAGAGAAAGAAGCACAAAAATGTGCAATCTGGAACTTTTTATCATGACAAAACTGCAGAGGTTAATGAATATTGTGGCGTTTATATTTATTGTATTGGCTGTCTCTTATGTCTTCGGTTTTAGCAATGCTTTTACTTTGACCTGTTGGTAGTGTTATGCTGGAATTGTTTTTATGCTGAAATTGTCTAACTTCAACATATGACATTTGGATAGAGTTCATACATTGGGTTTTATCACTGAATACGCTGGACATGACCTCTTTACATGTCTGATGAACTGCGCTTTGCACATTTGGCATTTTGGAACAACATGGATCGGTTCAGATAATGGGAGGATGGGTGGATGGATCCATCCGTTTTACTATTTTTGTACTGTCCTGCCTCTTGCTGGGGGTACTTTATTTTTACCCTCTTGTTTAAATGAGGATCTAAAACCGTGCTTCCTGAAAGGCACGAGTTGGGTTTTTTTTTAACTTTTGATTCCACGGTATTTACTTCATATTTCGGCCTTATGCAATTTTCCCAGCCCACTTCTACTTCAGTATTTGGAGCTTTTCCTCTTCCCATATACTTGTCGGGCTGTCATTTTGAGAGACGGCGTGATCGACTCCCGACTTCTCATCTGGCTTGTAAGACCCGTCAATTTGTGTGGTAGTTATAGCGGTCTTGTTTTGTTGACGGCTTTACAGTAATTTGTGGCGTCTGTGAATTGGCTTATTGATTCTGTTGCCCCATCGTCTCCGACTGCGGATGTGACTGAAACGAGCTACTTTGGACATCACTAACACCCCTGTCTTCTTGACACAGGAGACGCTCCTGCCGCTGCTTGTACTGCGACAATGTCCTGAAATTTTATTCCCAATTCCACTAAGTAGTACACACACACACACACACACACACACATTCACACAAACCCATACTCCAAACAACTCCCATCACCAGGTCAGGGTCGGCAGGACAGGAGGAGTGTGAGTGGATTGGGCCTGATGAGCCGAGACAACTCATCCCCCCACACCCTACCATTTAAACTCTATACACCACCGACTGCATAATAAGCCCTGGGACTACTGGGATGGGCTGGCTGTTGGCGGGTCGGTATGGGTGGGTGGGTGGTCAGCCGGGGGACGGCTCAGTCCTTTCTCCCCCCTTTTTTCTGTCTTCTCCTTTATCGCTATAACTGCTATCCTAACCTGACAGATAAGATTGATTTAATTGTGTTATCAAACACGTCAGTGTTTTATAAAAAAAAAAAAAGTAATCTGTAACACAATCTGATCTTTGTGATCCACCAATCATCTCCAATTTTATTTTATTTATTTATTTTTGGCATTTTCCGCCTTTATTTTGATAGTGATAGTTAAGAGACGGGAAAGGCAGGAGAGAGAGAGAGAGAGGGAATGACATGCCGCAAAGGGCCTGGGCTGGATTCGAACCCAGGCCGCTGCGGTAAGGACTCAGCCTTACGTGGTACACGCTCTACCAGGTGAGTCGCCGGGGCGCCGCTCATCTCCTATTTTGATGTAAAGGTAAATCTGCAAAAAATAATTGACTATGCTGAGCGCTTGACAATACTGGAGTGTTTTCACCATCGTCACAATGCCATTTGCCAGTCCCCCCCCCCCCCCATTTTCTCTGAATTCTACTTGGCCAATCACCCCACTCTTCCAAGCTGTCCTGGTTGCTGCTCCACCCCTTCTGCCAATCCGGGGAGGGCTGCAGACTACCACATGCCTCCTCCCATACATGTGGAGTCGCCTGCCGCTTCTTTTCACCTGACTGATTAGTTTCACCAGTGGGACGTAGCATGTGGGAGGATCACGCTACCCCCCCCCCTGAACAGGCGCCCCGACCGACCAGAGAAGGCGCTAGTGCAGTGACCAGGACACATACCCACATCTGGCTTCCCACCCGCACACACGGCCAATTGTGTCTGTAGGGACGCCCGACCAAGCCGGAGGTAACACGGGGATTCGAACCGGCGATTCCCGTGTTGGTAGGCAACGGAATAGACTGCCATGCCACCCGGACGCCCTCAATGCCAGTTTCAAACAAAACTTTGAGTCATTTATTTCGACCAATTTCAGAACATCCAGTACCTCCGTTGATGCTTCCAGGTGAGATGGCGGGGTCACAGTGTGCCTGGCTCCCTGGTTCCCCTTCAGACCTCAAGATCTCCGTTGTGTCAGACGTCAAGTCTCCTTCGAGGACTTGGCCGCTCGGGTCCCAGCTCCCTCTACTGAGGCATATGAGAGAGCCCCCTCCGAGCAGTATGCTGAGGGCGAGTACAACCATGCTGCAGATAATCTGACAATAAACAAACGGATAAAATGAAAACGGAAATGTAAATGGTTAGGTAACTTCAACTGTGGGTACAATGTCTTTTCCATCATGGCTGTTGGGAATACTGTAACTGTACCATGTGAGCCAGACTTACCTGAGGTCTGCCATAAAACAATTCAGGGTCAATGAAGTCAAATGTCTTTTCCCCAGAAATCAACAGTATTGCAGTCAGAGAGGCTGGAATGCTGTTGAAATAGCATATAGGAAACAGCACTTACAATACAATAAGTATAAGTATCGGAAATAATCATAATTATCAGTCCGGATAATTGTGAACAAATGTACTTTTTGCAGGATATTAGCCATTTTCAATCACAGCAGGCGCTTCACAACTTGTTTTTTAAAAAGCTGCTACTTCACTATGATTAATGATGGAGACTCAAATTCAGATTAATAATTATATTCAATTATTTGTGCAGCCCTACTGGGAGAATGTGTATCAATCACTGCATATGAATCACATTACACTGTGTGTGAATCACACTGTTCATATTATTAAAGACCGTTCAGTCGGGTTGACCTTAACGTCTGTAAATCTCCAAACCAACGGATGAGATTTCAAGACAAAACATTTGGAGCTGCCATGAAATTGGAGACTGAATTTGTGGGATTTGACATGCAAGTGAGGTTAACTTCTTGACAGAACCAGCAGTTATGAACAAGAGAACGTGTCCAAATCCCTGTAAAATCAACCTCAGCATGTTGCCGTGTCCATTAAGTTGTTCTCTGAATGAATGGTCATTTGAAGAAGCTTTGGGGTTTGAATTTCAAAGATGACCTCAGAGATCCGCTGGACTCGACTCTATCTTAAGGAGGTACTTAGTTGTTTGCAAGTCCAAAGTGAGCTGTCCGAGACAACAGGAATACCGTGTAAATAAGAGTACAAATTCCTTTTTAGGTTGGGTACTGTGGTGAAGTCAAGCCCTATTTATGGCCCTGACAAATCTCATTTCCTTGTCTAGTCCTTGGTACATTGACTCACCCCCAGCCTACCATCACCAGGAGGCCTGTTGGGACCTTCAGCTCATCATCCCTCTTCATCAGCACAAGAGAGAGTGCTATTAATCCTTAAAAACAAAAATGTATATAGTCATTGGTCTACAACAAATATAATATATAATATATATAATAAATATATATAATATATAAAAATAAATAAAAAAAATATATTAATATATTTGTGTACAGGCCATACATTATAAAGAAATATATACTATATATAGTAATTTTCTATAACATTTGAGGCTGATTAGGACCATTGTGGCCAGTAAAATATATGGCACAAATATACTGTATGAGTTTGGTGGGTCGAACTGTGCAGACAGGGGCTTACCTGGCCATATGTAAGTACTGTAGAGTGAGGTGTATAATAGTGTGAAAGCCAAAATCTGGCCGATCAAGTTGTCTTTCCTCACCACAAAATTCCAGAGGATCATTCCAATACAAGTTAGCAACTGAAGTGGGCAGAGGAGTAAATTATGACTAGAAAGCACCAACCTATGTAGATGTTATTGCAGCCTGCATTCAATATAATTTGCACTCAGATTATAATCCGAGTGTGGAAATTGTGATAAGTGCACTTACCTGAGCCAAGAAAAGATTGACTGTAAACAAGTGAGGTAGCCTCTTAAACTTCTTACTAAGAAACATCACGGCTATCGTCCAAACCTATACCACAAACACAGTGTTATTAACACCCATCCATTATCTGAATCACACAGTGGTGCAGTGGTTAGCACAGTCGCCTCATAGCAAGACGGTCCTGGGTTCGAGCCCCGGGGTAGTCCAACCTTGGGGGTTGTCCCGGGTCGTCCTCTGTGTGGAGTTTGCATGTTCTCCCCGTGTCTGCGTGGGTTTCCTCCAGGTGCTCCGGTTTCTTCCCACAGTCCAAAGACGTGTAGGTCAGGTGAACCGGCCGTACTAAATTGTCCCTAGGTGTGAATGTGTGTGTGTGTGTGGGGGGGGGGTGGACATCCGAACCGCTTATCCTGCTCTCAAGGTCGTGGGGATGCTGGAGCCCACCCATCACACAGGGCCCACACACACACATATTCATACCTAGGGACAGTTTAGTATGGCTGATTCACCTGACCTACATGTCTTTGGACTGTGGGAAGAAACCGGAGCACCTGGAGGAAACCCACGCCGACACGGGGAGAACATGCAAACTCCACACAAAGGACGACCCAGGACAACCCCTAAGGTTGGGCTGGGTTCGAGCCCCCCGGGGCTCAAACCCAGGACCTTCTTGCTGTGAAGCGACCATGCTAACCACTGTGCCACCGTGCCGCCCAGTGTTATAGATACAAATATCATAAATAATAAAACCATAGATGAGGGGTTATGTCAAAGCAAACAGTCGTCACGTTCTTGAGAAAGGGAGCTCACATCTGAGAAATGACACAGGGCCAAACAACTCAGAAAATGGGCCTAAATTTAGAGGTTTCCCGAAAGCGCAAGTCTTTTATCATGAGCGTCGTTATGTTTTTGGTTCCTGAAAAGATGTGATGAAAGTGGTAACAAAAGTGGAAGTACGTCTAAAACATCTGTGCCTCTACGTCCCGCTTCTACATTTTAAGTAACCAACCGTAAACGGTAGCTCATCCCCACTGCCATTTTTCCACTTACATAAAGAATAACTTCTCTGTTATTACCCTCGAGCAAACCTGTTTGCTGGAGACGCGTCTCGCTGTCCCTAGACAATCACCCAACACTTATCTCGTGTTCGCCACACTACAGTTTAATGGCTAATAACTGTCCCAAATTACGCAGCTTTAAAACTTGGTGAGAAATGAACTCTTGCGGCATCATTAGTAAACCGTACTGCTAGTAAGTAACATTTCCCCAGAATTTAAAGTACGGCAATTAAACGGAGTAAACATCAGGGATGGCAAATACAAAGCCACATGTGCAAGAGTGATCTGAGTGAATGGCGGTCTTTGTTTTACAATACCAGCCGGCGTGTCACTCACCAGGGCGACTAAGCTCACAATGCTTATGTTAAAACTGACGTTCTGCAGCGAATTCATCAGAAGTTCAGGATCCATGCAGGGGATCGTCAGTAACCAGGCAGAAACATACATGATCGGAGCTGACAGAATAGTAGTGATGACCATCCCAGAAGTGACCTGTCGGGAGACAAAAACAATCAAAACCTCAAAAGCAGTCATGGACGGGGCCTGAATATGTATCTGTCAGGCACAAGTGTTTTTGTCGAGCAAATACGTGAGCCACTCACAACTTCTAGCTCCATGTTATAATGAGCAGCATAGATGGCCACACTCGGCGCCGTGGGGAAGACTCCATAAAGAAAGGCGTAGTTGGAGAGACTTGAGTGGTTAAGAGAACTGCTATTGCTGTTGTCCAACAGCTCCACCATGTCTTTACAAATTAGGGGCATCACCAACCTAAAAAGAGGAAAGCAGCACCATAATAATGAAATCTCAATAAAACAGCTCTTATCAAATAAGCATTATTTTCATGGTCAGTTATCTGACTGAATAAGTACTGCTAATAGCCTTAAGGGAAATTATTACATGGTGAAATTGTTCTATCACACTGACACATGTCCAACATATTACATGCCACTCATGTTCTTAAAATGAGTTATGGTCTATAAATGACTGAAATATTCAGTACCTCAAGCAAAATGTGCTACTACTGGCCCCAAAGGTCCCTTCCTGCATAACTTAGGGTGTACTCACACTAGGGGATCCGTACCATGCCTGAGCACGTTTGACCCCCAAAGTCCAGTTCGTTTGACTAGTGTGATCGCACGATATCATGCTCAGGCAAGGTTCAGCGTACTGTGCTCTGGCCCGCTTGAAGAGCTGGGCTCAGGCATGGTTCGGTTGGACTCAGGCACGGTACGCATCTAACCGTGCTGGAGCATGGAACTTGAATGCTATGATGTCAATTATGTGATTGTTCCATTTAAGAAAACATTCTTATGCGTGCAGAACAATTTACTGAAAATCGCTGTGTTGCATAACTGATAAATCGACAGGGCGTGTGACAGGGTTGTCTGTCACCGTGTCCAAATAAGTCACAAGGTAAATAAAATCATGAACCCCATTGTGCTATGTAAGACTGCTTCTCTTCAACACAAAAAGTCGACGCATGATGACATAAGCGTGTTCAGGCCGGGAACGTTAAGCGCAATGTGAGCACAGGCCAGCGGGGGAATGGGGAGGGAGGACAATCCTGCTCGGCCATGGTACAAGGCAACCGTGCCTAGTGTGAGTACGACCTTAAATGTAGCACCAAGGGCAGATCTAATCATGTACTTCTGCATGAGATCATTTCATACCACAATGGGAATATGAGAGCTTAGCATGTGCTTAAACATGCAACAACAAACCAAACAGTTCTCAGTACAAGCATTCATCCTCACACATGTTTTCCACAACAATTCACTCACAGTTTTGCTGTACTAAGCAGAATCAGTGCCACAACCATGGACTGGGTTAATTTCCTCAGTTGCCCAACCATGGACAGACCCAAGTAGAACAGAGCAGCTCCCCCAAACGAGCTTGCCAGGCCATCAACAAACTCAATCATGAAGGCGGGAATTTTCTGGCCCAGAAGGAAGTGGGCGATGATGCCAATGAAAACCATGAAAACAATAGGGTTCTTCAGCACCTGCCAAATTACAATGCCCAGGATCTGAAGTTTGCTCTGCTGCTGGCTTCTCTGGTTTTTCCACTTCTGGATCTCGCAGAAGGCAAAGCCAATGGGATTCAGAAGTATAAGTGACACGGGTGCTACCAAGTAGATGTACTGGAGGTACTCTGGGTACGTATTCCCGTACAGGGCCTCCACTGTGGGGAAGACAGAGAGTGAGAAATCCAAAGACAGTAGAAAACCTTAAAGCCTACTTGTCAGGCCTGATCTGTTTGAATGCAATCCGATCGCATGGATCAAACAGCATTTGACCTAATAAGATATGACTTAAAATGGTAATGGAAACAAGCAAAGAATTATACTTTTCATTGGATCTGTTGCCCCGAGACATATGAATATCCACTTACAAAATTGCACTGGCATGGCACAGTTATAGGTAAGGTGTGCATTTAAACATACGGTAGGAGGTGGGCACTTTACTCACCGATGGGATATCCCAGTGCAAAATCATTGCTTTGAGTTGCAAATATTGAGAAGAGTCCAGCCTTACTAAAGCGACTGTCGGGACTGGATACCATCAGTGTGAGGATGCAGACAGTGACAAACACAGACACTTTGGCAATGAGAATGCTCCACAGAAACGGCCAGATGACATTGCCAAAGTCCAGCAGCACCATGTTTTTGAACAGCAGTGCTGGGAGGGCAAATTTGGACACAAAATTCCCCAGTCCTTTGGCTTGAGTGGACGTGATGACGTTTGTTCTCCCTGCAATGTAGCCGCACAATATTATACCGAAACACTCCAACAGAGCCGGGAAGAGCTTGTCGATGGACATCGTCGAAGGGGACGCAGAGGAGTCCGGGTCCTCCCCCAAAAAGCCGTTACTTCTGGTGGGGTCGCCCATCGTCCTTTCAGTAGTCCGTTTTCATAACCTGGTTCGGCGGCTACCGACGTTGTCGTCGCCTGCCCGTGGCTGCCAGGCAACAGATGGGACAACGGGTTCAAGAACGGGTTGTCTTCTAGAACATCTTCCAAAGGGTGGCGCAGGGGGCGGGGTGGCAACGTTACCAAACCGCTTTGCGGAACGACATGCTCGTTTTATCGATGCAAATTAAGATTACACGCAGGGGATTACGGCCGTCCTGCAGGATTCGACTGCGAGGGCCACAGAGTTCATCAGATTTATCATCACGAACCGACGCTGGATAAACACTGGGAGCTGGACCGACACCATGCAACAATAACAACAACGCGTTAACACGACCGCAGGTGGGCGCCTCCCCACTAATGGTGATCGTCACGTCGGGTGGGCGCAGTAAGTGACGCGACAGCCGCCGCTAGCCTGGTGGCTAACCCGTACACACGTCTGACGGGAGCCGCTGTTGCGCTCCAAATAAACGTCCCATCACGAACGATCGCAAAACGTCCACTTAACGGCTGTGCGAATTCCGTGTCAGGTAGGTCACATGTCGAAGGTGGTTGCTTCGGCATAAACAAGCTTGAATCAACCTTAGTTCCGGTTTTGCGAGTGAGCGCTCCGCCAATCAGATTTAGAGTACGGGTCAAGGGGGCGGAGCTTTGATATTCCCGCATCGCGCAGGGTCACGCCTTGTTTTTTGTTTTTTTCCGACCCGCATTCCGGGAGCTCTGCCTCTGATTGGCTAGTATTCGTTTCGGGTGGGCGCAGTAAGTGACGCGACAGCCGCCGCTAGCCTGGTGGCTAACCCATACACACGTCTGACGGGAGCCGCTGTTGCGCTCCAAAATAAACGTCCCATCACGAAGGATCGCCAAACGTCCACTTAACGGCTGTGCGAATTCCGCGTCAGGTAGGTCACATGTCGAAGGTGGTTGTTTCGGCATAAACAAGCTTGAATCAACCAACCTTAGTTCCGGTTTTGCGAGTGAGCGCTCCGCCAATCAGATTTAGAGGACGGGTCAAGGGGCGGAGCTTTGATATTCCCGCAGCGCGCAGGGTCACGCCTTGTTGCTTTTTTTCCGACCCGCATTCCGGGAACTCTGCCTCTGAAACAATGGTTCATTTATTTTGGACTTGCCCACACACTAAACAACTGGAGTACGTTGTCTCGTTTGATTATTGATCATATTTACCCTCATTTCACCCCGAGTTGGAAAAATGTGTTGTTTGGATATACTGAATTTGATAGGAACCTCGATTCTCAGTATTATTTAATCAATCTGCTAATTATCTTAACAAAATTTTATATTCATAGATCTAAATTCTCTAGCAAGAAACCTAATTTTCCTGAGCCGTCTGCGTATATCAAACAATATATTTCATCAATATCTGACAGTGAAAATAAAAAAGCTGTAAAAACATATAAGCACTTTATGATTTACAAAATATTTAGTTAAGTATGTAATTTATTTGTTTTGCTTTATACAATCCCCCTGGCGTATTTATGTTAATGTTTATGATAATATATATGTAAATGTATACATTTAATAATGTGACTATTGATTGACATTGTTGTATACTATTTTTGTTCACTTTTGTTAATAAAGTTCTTTAAAAAAAAAACAAGCTTGAATCAACCTTAGTTCCGGTTTTGCGAGTGAGCGCTCCGCCAATCAGATTTAGAGGACGGGTCAAGGGGCGGAGCTTTGATATTCCCGCAGCGCGCAGGGTCACGCCTTGTTTTTTTTCCCGACCCGCATTCCGGGAACTCTGCCTCTGATTGGCTAGTACTCGTTTCGGGTGGGCGCAGTAAGTGACGCGACAGCCGCCGCTAGCCTGGTGGCTAACCCCATACACACGTCTGACGGGAGCCGCTGTTGCGCTCCAAATAAACGTCCCATCACGAACGATCGCAAAACGTCCACTTAACGGCTGTGCGAATTCCGTGTCAGGTAGGTCACATGTCGAAGGTGGTTGCTTCGGCATAAACAAGCTTGAATCAACCTTAGTTCCGGTTTTGCGAGTGAGCGCTCCGCCAATCAGATTTAGAGTACGGGTCAAGGGGCGGAGCTTTGATATTCCCGCAGCGCGCAGGGTCACGCCTTGTTTTTTTCCGACCCGCATTCCGGGAGCTCTGCCTCTGATTGGCTTAGTACTCGTTGCCTCCGTTGATTCGGTTGGTTATGGTTAGGGTTAGCCAATCAGAGATAGAGTAGGGGCGGGTCTTTCCGGAATCCAGGTGGGAAAGATAATAACGTGCGCGGGCAGTTCTACTTCCGTGTTCATTCTGGAACAGAGACTTTATTCTACATTCATTCTTCAATTGTCCTTATTCCTCTAAGCTATGGACAAACTCTGCGTTACTCATTTTTAATACTTTTAAGACCAATATGCGCTTATTTTACATTGATCTGATGTTCTTTTCCGAGTCCCTTACCAAAATAACTTGTAGCAAAAAGGTTATTAATGAAAACATCTCTCATCTTGGAAAACACATTGAACACATTAGATAAACGAACTGCTTAATTTCACGTTGTTTCCCCCCCCTGACAGACTCCTGACATAGTGGCTCATATTATCATCATCCGATCATCGACCTCATAAGTTTATTTTTGGTGTTAACCTTTCCTTGTTTAGCTATTTTATTTTATTCTCTTTTTTGCCTTGTATTATATTTAGACTGTAATTATTACTTTTTTATGTTTTGACCCTCCCCTGTACTCAAACTCTGACATTGTATTGTTGCAATGTCAAAAACACATGTACATGATAAAAAAAATGGAGAAAATAAAGTTTTGCTTTCACTGAACATGCGATGTCACTGTGACGTGCGACTTCCGGGCGAGAAGTTGAGATTCC
The DNA here is from genome assembly GCF_029633865.1 of Lampris incognitus. Taxonomy (NCBI): domain Eukaryota; kingdom Metazoa; phylum Chordata; class Actinopteri; order Lampriformes; family Lampridae; genus Lampris; species Lampris incognitus. Next base: position 5,591,545 of record NC_079221.1, read on the forward strand.
CAACCCATCAAAAAGGTAATTACCGAACATTGTATGAGTAGTTAAATAACTCAGTAAATCCATCAGTTAACAATTCAAATGTGAAATTATAATATATTGTACGATATAATATTATTAAATATATATATATATATATAACTTTGTTAAAAGAAACACTCAATGGAAGGGAAAGTGCTCAACAAATAAGGAGCAAAATAATCCAGTGAGTCTTGCACTGTCTCATAAAGAATTTACTTGAATCACTGGATTATATATATATATATATATATATATATGTGTGTGTGCGTGTGTGTGTGTGTGTGTAAAACTTCATGAAAAGAAACACTTCATGCTAGGAAAAGTGCTCAACAATAAGGAGCAAAATAATCCAGTGAGTCTTGCACTGTCTCATAAAGAATTTACTTAAATCACTGGATTATATATATATATATATATATATATATATATATATATATATATATATATATATATATGTGTGTGTGTGTGTGTGTGTGTGTGTGTGTGTGTGTGTGTGTGTAAAACTTCATGAAAAGAAACACTTCACGGTAGGAAAAGTGCTCAACAAATAAGGAGCTATATATATATATGTATATATATATATACACTACCGTTCAAAAGTTTGGGATCACCCAAACAATTTTGTGTTTTCCATGAAAAGTCACACTTATTCACCACCATATGTTGTGAAATGAATAGAAAATAGAGTCAAGACATTGACAAGGTTAGAAATAATGATTTGTATTTGAAATAAGATTTTTTTTACATCAAACTTTGCTTTCGTCAAAGAATCCTCCATTTGCAGCAATTACAGCATTGCAGACCTTTGGCATTCTAGCTGTTAATTTGTTGAGGTAATCTGGAGAAATTGCACCCCACGCTTCCAGAAGCAGCTCCCACAAGTTGGATTGGTTGGATGGGCACTTCTTTGAGCAGATTGAGTTTCTGGAGCATCACATTTGTGGGGTCAATTAAACGCTCAAAATGGCCAGAAAAAGAGAACTTTCATCTGAAACTCGACAGTCTATTCTTGTTCTTAGAAATGAAGGCTATTCCATGCGAGAAATTGCTAAGAAATTGAAGATTTCCTACACCGGTGTGTACTACTCCCTTCAGAGGACAGCACAAACAGGCTCTAACCAGAGTAGAAAAAGAAGTGGGAGGCCGCGTTGCACAACTGAGCAAGAAGATAAGTACATTAGAGTCTCTAGTTTGAGAAACAGACGCCTCACAGGTCCCCAACTGGCATCTTCATTAAATAGTACCTGTTAGAGCCTGTTTGTGCTGTCCTCTGAAGGGAGTAGTACACACCGGGGTAGGAAATCTTCAATTTCTTAGCAATTTCTCGCATGGAATAGCCTTCATTTCTAAGAACAAGAATAGACTGTTGAGTTTCAGATGAAAGTTCTCTTTTTCTGGCCATTTTGAGCGTTTAATTGACCCCACAAATGTGATGCTCCAGAAACTCAATCTGCTCAAAGAAGTGCCCATCCAACCAATCCAACTTGTGGGAGCTGCTTCTGGAAGCGTGGGGTGCAATTTCTCCAGATTACCTCAACAAATTAACAGCTAGAATGCCAAAGGTCTGCAATGCTGTAATTGCTGCAAATGGAGGATTCTTTAACGAAAGCAAAGTTTGATGTAAAAAAAATCTTATTTCAAATAAAAATCATTATTTCTAACCTTGTCAATGTCTTGACTCTATTTTCTATTCATTTCACAACATATGGTGGTGAATAAGTGTGACTTTTCATGGAAAACACGAAATTGTTTGGGTGATCCCAAACTTTTGAACGGTAGTGTATATATATATATATATATATATATATATATATATATATATATATATAATTCGATATCATTCAATCAATCATTCTGAAACTGTAACACAACAAATGTGGAGGATGACTAGTTTTCACAATTCCCCGATATTGCTATTTCTACGTTACATGACATAGGTAGGATAGGAACTTGGCGTAAACAGCATTACTAACCTTGAAACCTATTTTCGCTATACTATGATGGCGCACCAGGTGGAAGGACACCAGGATGTGTCAAAGAACAGGATGACTGTTAAGCTGACAAATCTGCTATGTTCGAATCCACGCCGTAATAACCTGGGCTGCTCTAACTGCCAATCAAGTAAACGTGGCCTTCAGTACGCTGAATTGAATATTAGGCCAACAGAAGAACATTTACTCAAAATACATCAGATTTCTTCAGGGAATAGCATAGTAGGATAAACAGCATGGGTATATATTATCATTTTACGCTACTTGATTTGATCTACTCCTGGACACTCTGCTCTCTTTTCCTCCCTCCTTGTCCACACAGACATGACACATAACTTTAGATTCAGGGTGACTTCACACTTTCCAGGAGTACAATTATGTCCTATGCAAATCTACTACTTTGTGTTTCTCCTGTTAGGGGGCGCCACAGCGGATCATCCGTTTCCATCTCTTCCTGTCCTCCGTCACACCAGCCACCTGCATGTCCTCCCTCACCACATCCATAAACCTCCTCTCTGGCCTTCCTCTTCTCCTCTTCCCTGGCAGCTCCATATTCAGCATCCTTCTCCCAGTATACCCAGCATCTCTCCTCCACACATGTCCAAACCATCTCCATCTTGCCTCTCTTGCTTTGTCTCCAAACCGTCCAACCTGAGCTGTCCCTCTAATATAATCGTTCCTAATCCTGTCCTTCTTCATCACCCCCAGTGAAAATCTTATCATCTTCAACTCTGCCACCTCCAGCTCCGCCTCCTGTCTTTTCATCAGTGCCACTGTCTCCAAACCATATAACATAGCTGGTCTCACTACCATCTTGTAAACCTTCCCTTTAACTCTTGCTGGTACCCTTCTCTCACACATCACTCCTGACACTCTTCTCCACCCACTCCACCCTGCCTGCACTCTCTTCTTCACCTCTCTCCCACACTCCCCGTTACTTTGGACAGCTGACCCCAAGTATTTAAACTCATACGCCTTCGTCACCTCTACTTCTTGCATCCTCACCATTCCACTGTCCTCCCTCTCATTCACGCATATATAACTCATCTCGCTCCTACTGACTTTCATTCCTCTTCTCTCCAGTGCATACCTCCACCTCTCCAGGCTGCACCCTACTCTCGCTACAGATCACAATGTCATCCGCGAAGATCATAGTCCACGGAGACTCCTGCCTGATCTCATCCAACCTATCACCATTGCAAACAAGAAAGGGGTCAGAGCTGATCCTTGATGTAATCACACCTCCACCTTGAACCCATCTGTCCTTCTAACCGTTCACCTCATCACTGTCACACCTCCCTCATACGTATCCTGCACCACCCCTACATACTTCTCTGCAACTCCTGACTTCCTCATACAATACCACACCTCCTCTCTCAGCACCCTGTCATATGCTTTCTCTAAATCCACAAAGACACAATGTAACTCTTTCTGGCCTTCTCTATACTTCTCCATCAACATTCTCAAGCAAACATCACATCTGTGGTGCTCTTTCATGGCACGAAACCATACTGCTGCTGCTGATCATCACCTCTCCTCCTCTTAACCTAGCTTCTATTACTCTTTCCCATATCTTCATGCTGTGGCTGATCAACCAATTCGGTCAGCTTGTTTTTTTTCCAAAATATAAACAAATCTACTACTACTTTCGGCTGCTCCCGTTAGGGGTCGCCACAGCCGATCATCCGTTTCCATTTCTTCCTGTCTTCTGCGTCTTCCTCTGTCACACCAGCCACCTGCATGTCTTCCCTCACCACATCCATAAACCTCCTCTTTGGCCTTCCTCTTCTCCTCTTCCCTGGCAGCTCCATATTCAGCATCCTTCTCCCAATATACTCAGCATCTCTCCTCCACACATGTCCAAGCCATCTCAATCTTGCCTCTCTTGCTTTGTCTCCAAACCGTCCAACCTGAGCGGTCCAAAATATAAACAAATATAGGCTGAAAAAAATGGGGCTCATGTGGTAGCCTTGTGGGTTAATCTATGGCAACATGTTTCCTGTTTCTTGGAAAAGTTCCCTTTATATCTGAAACGATGACTTTTGTGACTCGAAATGATGACTCGTCTTTACCAAGCCAGGTGGGCTAAAAAGCAAGCTGAGGGAATCGGTGAGGGGCTGCGTGCATATTTGTCTGCATGTGGAGCTTTAGAGAGATTAAACCAAATTTATTAACTTCCTTTTACTCTAGAGCGGCATGGTGGTGCAGTGGTTAGCGCGGTTTCCTCACGGTAAGAAGGTTCTGGGTTCGAGCCCCGGGGTAGTCCAACCTTGGGGTTGGTCCTTTGTGTGGAGTTTGCATGTTCTCCCCGTGTCTGTGTGGGTTTCCTCCGGCTGCTCCGGTTTCCTCCCACAGTCCAAAGACATGTAGGTCAGGTGAATCAGTCATACCAAATTGTCCCCAGATATGAAAGTGTGTTTTTGTGTGTGTGTGTGTGTGTGTGTGTGTGTGTGTGTGTGATGGCCTGGCGGCCTGTCCAGGGTGTCTCCCCGCCTGCCGCCCAGTGACTGCTGGGATAGGCTGCAGCATCCCTAAGAGCAGGATAAGCGGTTTGGATAATGGATGGATGGATCCATTTGGAGCATGACAATATGAGGGCCAACCTATAGATGGCGCTGTTTCCCCAGTAATGGAACTTCTGCGCCACTGATGTGCTGGTCCAGCCAGAGACCGAGTGAAGGTGACACTAAGTGGAAGTTATTTTAAAAGCCTAGAAGTTTCGGGGCTTTTGAGAAACCATCCGGGGCTGGAGCCCAAGAAGCCCCCCCCCCCCGCAGCCTCTGATGACGTCATGGTACAAACACGGTACGCTCTGACAACGAACCAACTAAACTGTCAAACTTAAATACACGGAAACTTGATTGAATCAACAACAGCTTGGTAAATGGGTAACAGGGGAAAACCGGACAGGATCCCGGACTGGGAGGGTGTTGTCTGAGCAGGACAAGACGTGAGACGTAGAAACCAGGGCCGGAATCTCTGGAACCGGGAACGACCATGACATAAACGAGATGTTAAGAACCTAGTTTAACTGAAACCCTCTGTGCCCTCTAATGAAACAGCAGACCTCGGAGGCCCTGGCGTTAATAAATCATTTCCATGTTATTTTATCTACTCATATATTTTTATACTTACGATCCTAATTCTTTTTGGAGGTGGTAGGTATTGTCTCAGAGAGTAAGGGGAAAAGTACCAGAAAATTAAAATTATGCATAATTATGCATAAATATGCAAAATATGCATTTTTCTAAAAATGGCTAAAAAACACTTTTCTCGGCATTTCAGGTGATTCTGAGCATCTTTGATTTTTTTCACCTATATATAAAAAATTTTCTGGGACTTCGAAATGTTTTGGCATTATGCAAAAGATATGCATTTTTGCAAAAATGCACTTATGATCCTAATTTTTTTTTGAAGGTGGTAGGTATTCCAGAGAGGACCAGAAAAATTAAAATATAATTATGCATAATTATGCAAAATATGCATTTTTCCAAAAAATGGCTAAAAAACACTTTTCTCGGCATTTCAGATGATTCTGAGCATTTTGGGGGAGGGAGTTGGAGTGGGGGGGGGGTTTAGGGGCAGGGGGAAGGCGGTTAGCTGGCAGGATGAAGAGGAGGGAGATTTAGACGGGTGGAGAACCAAACCGCTACATTGTAGCGGGGTTCTTCTAGTTATTATTATACACATTCAAAACCAGCCACCCGCCACCAGCCACCCGCCACACTGATAAAGCACGGAGACGTGCTTTATCAGTCTGTGGTCCAGTCTGTGGTCCAAGTGCACTATAAACATTGGAATCCCGGTGTGGGATTCACAAGAGGCCAGAGCCGCATTCGTGCTTATTAGAAACAACCTATTCTTTCAAAATGCTGGGCCTTTAATGTCAGTTGTGAATGACATGGTCAGCTGTTGAGGTCGTTAACGACACTTATTTTGTGTTCTTGTCATCCGAGCTGTACCCGAGACTGTTTGGTGGGTTTGCTGTGAGGGATAGATACCCTCTGAGGCATCCATCCATCCATTATCCCAACCGCTTATCCTGCTCTCAGGGTCGCGGGGATGCTGGGGCCTATCCCAGCAGTCATTGGGTGGCAAGTGGGGAGACACCCTGGACAGGCCGCCAGACCATCACACAGGGTCAACACACACACACACACACACACACACACACACACACACATTCACACCTAGGGACAACTTAGTACGGCCTAGTCACCTGACCTACATGTCTTTGGACTGTGGGAGGAAACCGGAGCCCCCGGAGGAAAACCACGCAGACACGGGGAGAACACGCAAACTCCACACAGAGGACGACCCGGGACGACCCCCAAGGTTGGACTACCCCGGGGCTCGAACCCAGGACCTACCCTCTGATGCATTGTTCGCAGATATCCTCCGTACGGTACCATTGTCTCAGTGGGGACATCGAACATTGCACAGATCACCAGGAGTAGAAGAATAATTTGCTCAAAAACAATCATGGGGCAATACAATGCAAACAGCACTCGCTGAAACCTGGAACAATTAAACCTTATTTTCCATGTCCATGGTCCTACACACTCTCTATAGTAGCTGTCCCTGTCTAAAATGTTTCCCATCTTTTGAATCGTTTTAAACTTTTTTTTAATTTATTTTTACAAGCAACAAGAAGCACACAGAGTACATTTCGGGTCTTTAAAATAACAAGTATCACTCTTGGTTAAGTATCTCAGCAAACAAACAAGAAATAGTTGCTCCGGCTTTGGGGTCATATGGGGTCGTAACGCTGCAGGCAAAACACAATAGCTTAACAACAAAGACTCCTGTTTGCATAGGGCACCGCACAACATACTAATAATAAGCACAGAGGTCAAACCGTGGAGCTGCAAAGACATCATGGGGACCCCTAGAGCCTGCTCAGCTCAATCAGACGACCTGCAAACACTGCTAATGTGCCAATGAGACACACTGCCATGAACACGCACAGCAGGATGTGATCCAACACCATGGCAACAAACTTCCACTCTTCCGCAGCCTGCAAGAGAGGAGTCAGAAAGTGTTACTCACCATTTCAGGGGGCAATAAAACACCACCCTGCTCCCGCTCTGGATAATGAAACACCTTACATTATTGGATTCCTCATCTGATCTCATGGTTTCTGCAATGTACTTGACCCCTTCGATGGCACTGCGCACGTCAGGATTCTTGGTAATGGGCGACTGGTAGGTCATGGTAGCAGGGGTGGGCTTGCCAGAGATGTCGGAGACGTCATAGTCGGCGTTGTAGTGGCTTTTGCTCTGCTTTTCCTTGCTTGGCCGCTTCATTGTTGAAAAGAACATGATGTTCGGGATGGTTTGGATGAAAATCTGAGAAGAGGGTGAACAAACAAGGTCAGGCAGTGCACAGAAGTGGGTTAGGCAGTATGACAGTTTCCTCCCCCCCAGCACAAGATGGCACTACAGTGCAAAGGATGAGACTGACACGATGCTCTTCACATGCGGCCAAACTCTGGCAGCAGCTTTCGAACCCGCAATGCAATAATAAAACATCTGGGCCATCTAGCACCCCTGCCCACCTTGCGGACCCAGTCAGGCATGGTGTGAGTGCTGGGCGACCGGTGGTGGGTGTTGATGACAATGACGGTAATGATGATGGAGGCAATGACGAAGACCATGGTGAAGAGCATGTACTTTCCGATGAGCGGTACAGCACTGGAGGTGGAAGGGATCAGCTCCACGATGACCAGCAGGAAGACAGTCAGGGATAGCAAAACGGAGATGCTGAGAGTCATCTTCTCACCTCGGGACAAGAGGGCACAGCGGAAACCTTCGTTATCTGCCATCTGTAAGAGTTAGTCACTGAGTGCAACTGTTTAAGGTTCCATCATTCCAATTTCGTGTGAATTTGTTCAGGTGAATACAGGTAAGTTGTGAGACCATGTAACTTCTGATTTGTAAGCAGTAAATCAGAGGACGCGGTACAGAGAACAGGATGGCCTTTAGATAATTCATGTTGTACATTCAGATGAGTTGGGAAGTGACAGTGTCCTTGTCGGCTATATATATATATATATATATATATATATATATGGTAACACTTTAGTATGGGGAACATATACACCATTAATTAGGTGCGTATTAGCATGCAAATTAGCAACATATTGGCTCTTCATTGGTCTTTATTAAGCACTTATTAATGCCGTATTCTGCATGGCCTTATTATACAACCAGTAAGCCATTAACTATGAGTTTTCCCTCTATGGCCTCAGAAGTATTGTATGGCCTTTATAAGGTGGTAGTACCACAAGAAGAGTTATTCTCCCTTACTAACACTTAATGAATATGGTCTGTTCTTACATAACAACACACAAAACTACAAGTGTTCATACTGTTAAATTACTCTTAAGTTTTTGTTACTTAGAATATGTTCCCCATACTACAGTGACATCTTGATCGTTACTAATTCACTAGTAATTAAGTTTTTTGACTTAGAATATGTTCCCCATACTAAAGTGTTACCATATATATATATATAATCCAGTACAAGTACTTGACTCACTGGATTATATATATATATATATATATATATATATATATATATATATATATATATATATATATATATATGTGTGAGTGGATATTTGGGTTGTACGTAGCATTGGGATCTGTTAATTCTTGGTACATGACATTGGGATGTGTTTTTTCCCCCCTTTTTCTCTCATTGTTCACAGTAGTTGGGTTAGTATTGTGCAGCACAATTTGCATTGAATTTGAACTATACAGTACAGTGGGAATAGAGCTTGAAATGTGCGTAGTAGCTGAATTAACCTAAGGGTAGGTGAGAAGGGGTAGAAGAGAATAAGTGTATAACTTCCTCCCTCCGCTTTTCCAACATGTGACAAATAATCTGACGCGTATGGAGATCTGTTCGCTGAGTCTGACGTGTGGATTTGTCGATCACTTCAGATTATTGGCGATGGATTATGTGTAAATTATACCCTGTTTATCTACATGTTCGAAATAAATCATCATTCGTTCCTATATCGAGATATGTCATCAACTAACACTATAATTCTCAATGAATGTTTTATTTGTGGCATTTGTGTTATCTGAACACATCCTTGGAGGAGTTTAGGATAAACACCTCGCCGCGCCAGGGTGGGGGGTGGGGTGAGGTTGGGGGGGGGGGCTCATTATATAGACCGACTCACTCAACAATGTCAACGTGGCCACAAGGGAAAGCCGTTTCTTTCATCCTTGTCCAATGTTTGACTTGTTTCTAAGCCATCAAATCAGAAGCCCCCCCCTCCAAGCCCCCCCCCCCCGTACTTTTGAAACAAGGCCAAGTCTATGAGATTATCAGAACGGGGTCTGTCTGACACCCAGATCACAGAAAATTAAAGTTAAGAGGTAGAACGAGCAGGATTTTCCTAAAAATCGATGTGGAGACTCATGCAAAAATAATCCCTCCCGCTCGTCGCTTGTGACCCCCGAGACGCGTGACTGCCAGTGGCGCCCCCGGAAATGGTTCATAGGGGGGGGGGGCAAATTGGGCCACTGAAAATCTTCGGGTGGCACACCAAAACCAAAAGCCATGACTGAATTTCGGGAATTCTGTGCTGCTGTTGTAGTGTACTGTATAGGCTAGTGGAAAACTGTCAATATGAGAGTTAAGAAAAATATACATTACTGATTTAAATGAACAGCACCTAATGTAAGATATCAGATAGAAGCTTATTATGCATAATCAGAAGCATATTCTGCATATGCGACTCGTGGCTGGGGGGGCCAGCGGGGGGGGGCCAGGGATAGTATCAGGGTGGCCGTGGCCACCCCTGGCCACCCCTTGGGGGCGCCACTGGTGGGGCGGTGGGTGCTTCTGCAGCAGGGACCCTGTCCTCTGCCGGGTCTGCTGTGTACGGGACGTTTCTGGGCGTTAACCTTCGGGCGGCGGGACTCGTAGCAGCGACCGGGTGCCAGATCCACATCGTAGGCACGCATCCAAGAGGACGCTACGACAATGGCGGACACGGCGCGGGAAAACACAGCGAGGCGAACCGCCAGGCGGACAAGTCTCGCTCCAGAACAGGAGCGAATCTGGGGCTGGTTTTCAGCCGCTGGCGAGCCCTGAAGGGGAGGATGGAGATGAAGAGCGACGCGGAGTCGGCCTGCACACCGGGGTGCGTTCTGGCAACCGCTGTCAGGGGGCGTGTTCTTCCGGTGTCGTTGAACTGGGGGGCGTGTCCTTCCGGCGTCGTTGCGTCGCGCCCGGGGGCCTGTTCTTCCCGGTGGTGTTGAGCTGAGGGGGCGTGTCCTTCCGGTGTTATTGCGTTGGGGGGCGTGTTCTGCCGGTGTCGTTGCGCTGGGGGGCGGGGCCTAACTTTCACCGCTGCGTTTACAAACCACAACCGACAAATCCTACCCGTTCTATCGTTAAGATCTGAGCGTTGTGACCTTTTTTATTATTGTAAACTATCAATAAGACAAGTTAGTCCGGGTCTGACCCTTTAGCCGAGCGGTTAGTGACGTCGCCTTGTGGTGCGGTACACCCCGTATCGAATCCCGCACCGGGCAAGAAAATAACCGGTTACATTGGTGGCAGCGGTGGGATCCGGAAGTGTGCAGATCCTCAGAAGTCTCTTCGGAGCGCGGGAATAACAAAGCTTCCGGGGAGGGTGAGGACTGTAAACTACTAATAAGACACGTTAGCCCCTAGCTAACGGGGCTGACCCTTTAGCCGAGCGGTTAGTGACGTCGCCTTGTGCGGTACACTCAGTATCGAATCCCGCACCGGGCAAGAAAATAACCGGTTGCATTGTTATTCTAAAACCACCGTTTTCATGCGATGTACGGTGCGATTTTGGGGAGGAAAAAAAACATGCTGTTTTTGTTGCCCAATAAAAACAGTTCATCCGGGGAGGACCCCCTTTGGCGCTCTCCACAGCGCCGTGTCAGCAGGCGTATCAGAAGCAGGCGTCGAGTGATGTATTATACATTAAAGCGCAAGCCTGCTTGCAGACACGACAGCACAGAGGGACCCTGGGTAATGAGGCAGACCTCCACACCGGGAACGCAGCCAGATGTGAGCAGGATCACGGTGGGATTCTGCCCCGGCCAGTGCAGGGACACCTCTCTGACAGTCAGGACAGGGGACAAGCGCTTCACAAACAGTTGACTCAAACCGGGGATTCAGGTGAAAATGCCGAATTCACTTCCAGCATCCATGGATGACCGGAGTTAGCTTTTCTGCATATCCTTCGAAGATACACATACACACACACAGTGCCCCTCTATATGCATCTCTTCACAGAGGTGTGAGTGCAGTACAGTATGAAACCCCTAGAGTACTTTGGGAATTCAGTGCTCTGCTAAAGGGCACTTAAAAAAAAAGACATGCATGTTAGGGTTAATACTCCTGCCAGTGCCCCTGACCAAGGCAATGGAAAGAAGAACTGGAGTTGGTCCCCGGGCGCTGCAGCTGCCCACTGCTCCTATACAATAGGATGGGTTAAATAAAGAGAACACATTTCATTGTAACCTACAATGACAAAATAAAGTGGCTTTCTTTTTCTTCTTAAACAGTAGCAGTTCGTCCCTACAGACACAACTGGCCGTGTCTGCGGGTGGGAAGCCGGATGTGGGTATGTGTCCTGGTCGCTGCACTAGCGCCTCCTCTGGTCGGCCGGGGTGCCTGTTCAGGGGGAGGGGGAACTGGGGGGGGGTAGCGTGATCCTCCCATGCGCTATGTCCCCCTGGCGAAACTCCCAGCCGTCAGGTGAAAAGAAGCGGCTGGTGACGCCACATGTATCGGAGGAGATATGTGGTAGTCTGCAGCCCTCCCTGGATCGGCGGGGCGTTGGGGGGTGGAGCAATGAACGGGAGGGCTCGGAGGAGTGGGGTAACTGGGAGCAAAAGGCGGGGGGGGTATTAATAGTTGGCATTATATATGCAAGTGCGCCCAGAGAGGTTAACAGCTGGAACATACTCACTAATACAAAGGATCAAACAACTGAACATCTAGTTTGTAGCTGTCCTCTGTACCTGCTGCCACTTTGTTTTTGCTGGATGTTGTTATGACACGGATTTGTTGCTTACGCACAAACCCAGAAAGTGAAACGACGCGGCAGAAGGTGTTAGCATACCAGAATCCGTAGGAAGATAGAAGACCAGGCCAGTTAGGAAGGAGAAAAGCATGCAGGGGATGATAACATTGACGATGAAGTAGAGGGGCAGGCGCAGCATCAGGAAGTGGTAGGTGATGTCCAGGTACGGGGTATCTGGGCAGCAGGAATAGTACACCCAGTGCTTCCAGCCGCGATAATCCTTCATCACCCACTCTCCGCTCTCCATGAAGTTACTGAGGTCAGGGCGGTCGGTGTCCTAGAGAAGAGAGAGGAAATGTAAGAGGTGTAGCAACAGTCAACTGAGGTCATGCATGTTTCTTTTGATTACATTTGATAGCCTGTCAAAATATTAAGCAGTGTGTGTTAGCAACAGATTTGGCATTTGGAGTGTTTGCATGACCAGTCAAAGCTCAAGGGGTGTGGTTGATGGGGAAAAAGTGGCTGATTATTTTCCAATTACCGGATTGACGACGACCAAGTTGCCATCGTAAGTCCAGGTACCCAGCTTCATCGTGCAGTTCTGGAGATCAAATGGGAAATGCAGCACAATGATCTCACAGTAGCTCTTAAAGATGGCAGGGGGATTCCACGTGATCATGCCAGTGTGCTCCAGCAGCACTTTTGTCTCGTGAACGATAGCAAAGTCACCGTCAGCACTGAGGGCACAGATATACACGGCAAGCATCAATGCAGGAGTTAATGTTAACAGAGGGAGACATCAGTGCCCGGGGCTGAGTACGGCCCTGCCACCACAGCAGTCACACAGCCCAGCCAACCACAGCGCAGCCTGGCACAGGTTGTGGCAGTGGCCGAGCTGGTTGTCAGGGGAAAAAAAAACAGCAGTGTGTCAGCCACAGCATATGGTATGGGGCACACATGCAATGCAGAGGCCAGATTTAGCCTGATGCAATCTGAGCTTTCACACTATGTGCAGAACAGGAAATGCTTCCAAACATGATTACCGTGTCTTTGAGTCTGTAAGGAGAATCACTGCGCCCAGCCTTTGCTTTGTATGGTGTGTCAAAACCAGTAAAAATATATATATATGGAAAATTCCACTTGGAAAAAAAAACGATTTTCCATTCAAAAAGCAGATTTCCCCCTGTTGGGTTTTGTTGATTTTTATTTTCATTTTCTTAAGATAAATGCAGAAAAAAACCATGCACAAACGTGTCAGGTTTTGCCTAGTGTGCAGGCTCACGCCTTTCTCACTACGTGCTTCGAAGTGGGGAGCTTTGGGAAATGCTTCAAAACATGTCAGTCGTGTTTTGAGCCTCCCAGGTGGCTTGAATTTACTCACAATACAGCAAGTGAAGTAGGTCATAGTGAGTGATAAAGGATTTCAAAATGGGATGTTTGCATCAAATATGGCCGAAAAGCTTACTTATTGTAAAGAACCAGATCAGGCCGCCAAATGTCAGTAGACGGGACTCTGATCTTTGTGATGCCACCATATTCCTCTGGGTCCCACTGCAAGTTCACATCCTTCCATTGCTGGACAAATAAGAGATAATGTGAGGTGCACAAAACAACATAAAATCACAATATTCCTGACCTGCGGTTGGTAAAATATATAGAGTAACATATATCGATTAGATTATATATAAAATATTTAGAATAATCACCTTCAATTTGTCTTTGGTACACTGTAATGAACAATACCTTAACCAAACCTTAACTTACAATCATTCATTTTGTGTTATATTCAGTTATAAAATCTTAATTCATGATTTTTTTTCTTGTTTCAGGAAAACAGAGCATTTCACTAAGTTGATTAAAAAAATGTTTCAATTAACTCCCCTGCTTGTGTGAGAGCTTTTAAGTTTGAAGAATAAAAAGACTCGATGACTTATTGCAGCGTATTTAGCCAACGCAGGCAAAAGGTTAACGTCAAGATCACATTTTGAAATTACATTTTCCAAAACGTGTTTCAGAAGCAAGAGGAACTCGAGTAATTACGTAACGGGATTTGAAGTGTATGAGATTATTCATCGTGAAAAAGATAAATGATAACTGAAAGACTTGTTAGGCCTCAGATCAGATCAGGGGATCCGGTAAAAAGCCTTGCTGAGGATTTCATACTAAGATATGTCGTAAGACAGACGCGTCAAAACGGTTCCTGCAGACAGTAACTTTCTCTTTAGTGTGTGCATGTTTTTCCGATTTTCACCTTTACTATAAGAATGTTATTTTTGGTTTTCATAATTTTAATCACAAAGATGGTGATGCACTTTTTTTTTTATAAATATGCTTTTATTTTTAGCCAAGTTTCATATACATAAATGTAAATTCTCCAACAGAAAGCCTGAACTCTTTGCACTTAAAAAAGAAGTTGAACAATATAAAAGGACAATCTCTACTTCAAAAAAACACAAAGGCTTTACAAACTATCAACATCTGCAAATCTCTGAATCTGTTTACATAAAATATGATCTCGCCTTTATTTATTTTCTGTTATTTTTATAATTTGCTTTTCTCTTTTGTGTCTTTATTGGGGTTTTTTTATCTTCAATCTATTGTTTTTATGGTGTCTCGTGTGTCTCTATTTTGCTCTGTTTGAATGTATTTGAAGTATCAATAAAGTAAGAAAAAAAATAAATAGTGTGTGCATGTTACAATGCATCGCTTTTGTATTGGTTTGTTTGCATTACCAAACTTGCTCGCTTGCTAAACTCCGTGTTATCACACCATTGCAGTTATCCATACCTCTTTCCTAGGGCTGTCAAGTTTCATCCGTCTGTTTTTATACAAACGAATGGAAACGATTCTAACAATTACGCAAAACGATCGAGGTCAGGTCAAATGTGCCATTAAGCCGTTGCGCAAGGGGCGCAATAAGATGACGTCAATAAAAGAGCGCCGGTCAAACGGTGGGAAACGACGCGGAAATTCTGATGGAAATATGATTCCTGTTAGTTTCATCCGTCTGTTTTTATACAAACGAATGGAAACGATTCTAACAATTACGCAAAACGATCGAGGTCAGGTCAAATGTGCCATTAAGCCGTCGCGCAAGGGGCGCAACAAGATGACGTCATTAAAAGAGCGCCAGTCAAACGGTGGGAAACGACGCGGAAATTCTGATGGAAATAGGATTCCTGTTCGTTGCATCCGTCTGTTTTTATACAAACGAATGGAAACGATTCTAACAATTACGCAAAACGATCGAGGTCAGGTCAAATGTGCCATTAAGCCGTTGCGCAAGGGGCGCGATAAGATGACGTCATTAAAAGAGCGCCAGTCAAACGGTGGGAAACGACGCGGAAATTCTGATGGAAATAGGATTTCTGTTTGTTGCATCCGTCTGTTTTTATACAAACGAATGGAAACGATTCTAACAATTACGCAAAACGATCGAGGTCAGGTCAAATGTGCCATTAAGCCGTCGCGCAAGGGGCGCAACAAGATGACGTCATTAAAAGAGCGCCAGTCAAACGGTGAGAAACGACGCGGAAATTCTGATAGAAATATGGCGTTTCTGTTAGTTTCATCCGTCTGTTTTTATACAAACGAATGGAAACGATTCTAACAATTATGCAAAACGATCGAGGTCAGGTCAAATGTGCCATTAAGCCGTCGCGCAAGGGGCGCAACAAGATGACGTCATTAAAAGAGCGCCAGTCAAACGGTGAGAAACGACGCGGAAATTCTGATAGAAATATGGCGTTTCTGTTAGTTTCATCCGTCTGTTTTTATGCAAACGAATGGAAACGATTCTAACCATTATGCAAAACGATCGAGGTCAGGTCAAATGTGCCATTAAGCCGTCGCGCAAGGGGCGCAACAAGATGACATTAAAAGAGCGCCAGTCAAACAAACGGAAACGGTGATGGAAATATGGCGTTTCTGTTAGTTTCATCCAGCTGTTTTTATACAAACGAATGGAAACGATTCTAACGATTATGCAAAACGGTCTCGGTCAGGTCAAATAATCGCGACCGGGCGATTGTGTAATAATCGAGACAGCCCTACTTTTGAGCCGCCATCAGGTATAGTAAGCTAGCATGCTGTTTGTATTGTTAGTCAGTGTTGGACCATGTGCGGTCAAAGGCCGACATCACAGGAAGAATTTATATTTTTCAGCTAGGTATATAATATATTGTTGCCCATGTCATATTACATTTACATACTTAAGAATAGTTTGAACTTTGTTTACGCTATTTCTCGGTGCCTCGCCTTCGAGGCAATACCAGAAATCTGCTAGAAATAACGCAAACCTGTTTCAGTCTCACGTTGCTGCTGACGATCTGGTTGACCTCGTCCTGCAGGTGGGGACAAATTTGGTTCAGATTGGTGTCGACAGAGAACCACAACAGACATGTGGCGATGCAGACTGAAGCGACGCCTCACCACGCTGATGAGCTGAATGAGCTGAAGGCCAACCGTAACGACCACCGGGTCCCTGAAGTGATTGACGGGACGAACGACCTTGTTGTAGCCCGTGAAGAGGGTCTTAACCAGGCGGGTTTCATCACTGGAGGCCCAAGCAGCGCCTACGACAAACACTTAAACGGTAGGCTACATGCGGGGGGTACAGGCTCATGGCATCTAACAACAGATATTACTGAACCCGGGACGGAGAAATGTGGACTCGCACCAACATTTCAGATTTAAATCCCATTCGTGTGTCATTTTTCTCTTTGATTAATGTACATATTAGCAGCGACCACTGTTTCGGTTTGCGGTAGCAACTTGGATTTTTCCAGGAGTAGTATTGTAATAAACCATGTCTGGACTTAAAAATTAGATTTTCGAAAATATACTGTACACTCATTTAAGAGAAGATCTGCCGTCAAAATAAGAAACAGCTGGGACGTCCGGGTGGCGTGGTGGTCTATTCCGTTGCCTACCAACACAGGGATCGCCGGTTCAAATCCCTGTGTTACCTCTGATTTGGTCAGGCGTCCCTACAGACACATTTGGCTGTGTCTGTGGGTGGGAAGCCGGATGTGGGTGTGTGTCCTGGTCGCTGCACTAGCGCCTCCTCTGATCAGTCGGGGCGCTTGTTCGGGGGGGACTGGGGAGAATAGCGTGATCCTCCCATGTGCTACGTCCCCCTGGCGAAACTCCTCACTGTCAGGTGAAAAGAAGCGGCTGTTGACTCCACTTGTATGGGAGGAGGCATGTGGTAGTTTGCAGCCCTCCCCGGATCGGCAGAGGGGGTGGAGCAGCGACCAGAACGGATCGGAAGAGTGGAGTAATGGGCCGGAAATAATTTGGGGGGGAAAAAGTTGGGGGGGATACCTTTGCTGACTACACAGTTGTCAATGAAGCTGTAAAGAGAGCCCGAGGTGAATGTGTTGGAATAATTATAAAGTTGTAGACGTGCAGCTGATACCGGATGGTACCAGATTTATTATCAACTGAAAATAGGCTTACCCCATGTCATAGCAAACCTTTAGTATGTCCAACAAGCATCTTCAGCCTCGTTGATAACTAGTTAAATAAATCAGAGGACCCGGTGATCTACAGTGAGATGCTGGCAGTGAGAGATATGAAATAATAGAGATAGTGTTTCATGTCCGCTTCAGCAGATACCAAACACCATTTCCGCTTCCGTATTGTGACATAAGCCGGCACGGTGTCCCCTCTCATCTTCTACCTGACCTTGAAATGAGGGTTATTTTACAGAGACGTTTTCCTGGAATGGTGGAAGGAGCCTTGAGATGTTTAACTCAGTGAATCTGGAAATCGCTCGTGCATCAGGTAATTTCATGATAAAAGGGAGTATGTGGTCGCAGAAAAGCCGCAGGTTGGGGAAAAAAACAAGGCACATATGTCCTTGTCAATCAAAGAGCATGCTTGCTAGACATGAAAAATTCCCCACTGCTGTCTGTGCACGTATAATTCAATGACTTTATGATGAACACAGCGGCCTATCAACTGTTATGATGTATATAACAAGAAATTATATAAAAAAAACAATGACATGAGCTTTAATAATTATTGATTTAAAAAAAAAAAAAACTTAAGACAAGTATCTTGGAGATAAAACAACTAAAAAGACATTAATATCCCTGTGGATAACCAGCATGCACCCACTTTACTTGACATCATTCCTTACCTGCCAGGATCATTAGATAAAAAATGAAAAATGCAACATTCATTTTGCCAATAATTTCTTGTAATTCCCAGGTATCCGATAACTAAATCTAATTTCTAAAAAAAAAAAGAAAAAAGGTTCTACCTAGTAACACTACTCCCAGTACTGGCACTCGTTGACTTACAACTTCCAAGTTCTTGAGCGGCAGAGGTATTGTTTTTCTCCGACACCATCTGTGACCGACTGCCAGCAGTTGTCATTTGAGAGGGCCACGTATTTCGTCACGTCTTGTAAGCCCCGCATGCCAGAGTAATCTATGACTGAAATATCCCGTCATAAAAAGGGCCATAAACAACACTGAGATACAGCTGTGGCCCCCTAGCTGCTTCTTAAACGAGTGGCGTCTGGTGAGGGGTCCCACTTATGATGCCGCTGATGTCCTCGTGTCAGCCTAAACAGCTAGTGCCTTTTTTTTTCCAGAGATATGAGGTCATGTCCTTGGGTGATGTTTAATTTAGTTCAGTCAAGAATACGCATTTGCAACCTTTCAGAATTCATGCAATCCTTTCTTTGAAGATTCTTTTGCATGTGAATTATTTTGACAGGCTAATGTGAATGTGAAACTGGGTATTATTCATAATATACTGCGATACTGGTATACTGTGACCAGTATTGGTCACAAAGCTGTCACAATACTGGTGTTTTCCAGTTACATGTGGTAAATATAACAATCATATGACATTAGATAATGATTTGATGGATACAAATACTGAAAAAAAATTAATAAAAAATAAAATTCAGATTTTCTAATCTCCCAAATATTGTGACAGCCATGTGTTTCCAGATGGGCAGGCATTATACCCCCATACGCCCTCTTTACTTTACACCTGCCCTGCCCTGCCGAGCTTGTGATGGGTCAGGCAACTCAATTTCCTCCCAGGCCCAATCTGTTCAATCAGCCAGTCACTCATCCACCGGCCTCATTCATCTCACTTAAGGACAAATGACCATTTTGGCAATGCCTGAATTAAGAGAGATTTGTCTCAACCCCCCATTCCCGGTCTCCTCGGCCAGCCACTCTCCAGTCACTCAGTCCACATGAGTACACCATCCACCGCTGTGCCGTGTCCAAATTGTGTCATGTGACGTGGGATTGGTCATCAATGAATCTGCTCACTCGACCTTGTCCCGGGGAAGACGCTTTGCCGCAGTTCTCTGTTATTAATTACGACACATTTCACTCCATCGACTGTGGTTTCGCTCCTCAGAGGAAGAGGAGGAGGAGGGTAACCGGTCCTCTCAGCTCTGCTCAGCGTGTGATAAAGACGGTCGGGTCGTTGAGTCCAAATGGTTTGCACCCGTGCAACATCTGCAGAGGGTGGATAAACATTGGGCAACATGTTTGATGTTTTTTTGCTTCTGTTTGAAGATTATGAGGATTAGGGTTTCCGTGGGACATGGATTATTATGGATTATTATTTGTGTTACAGTTATATTCTTTATATAATGTTCATCTCGAACAACAACATCTCACACCCGGCCGTGCCGCTGCAGTACTAGGGAGAATATCGTGCATTTTCTTTAGGCCGACTCTGTAAATTCTGAAGTTTATTTCAGCCGGCTTACAAATCGATCCGAACGCTTGACATTTTTAAAAATATTGCTGACATTGGATATTTAGTTGATACTGATTCCTCAATACTGAAAGTACTGAAAGGTCCTATGTTGGGGTTATGTGTACTATATGAACTATATATTTTTTTTTTTTTTGCATAATGCTGGTGCATTTCCTGAATGAAATATAAAAGAGCTATATTGTCAAACCGTGGCGTACGATTGGTAATGCTAAATGGCATTTCCACTTCACACCGTGAACTGAATATTTGCGTAAATTCCACGTTTAAGAATTTAGGTCAGCTCTGCTAGGGGAAATCAGTGCCATCAAATCAACAAAGGAAGTTTATCTCACGGATCACGGACACGTCCACATTTTTTCCACTCATTGGTGCGAATAAGGCGCAAGTATCTCACAATGCATCTCAGCCGTCGTTATTTGGCGTGTGGATGAGGGGACCTCTGTCGTGGCGTTGTGACAGCAGCTGTCTGAGCCGTAGATAGCTTTCTGGGTATGGTCCGCTGCTTTCTTCACAGCCAACGCTTAACCCAGATGAATATATTATTACACATTTGAAAAATGGTTGATTATGGTGGTGGGGGGATGCTTAATGGTCGGAAGAAATTCCAATTTCCCTTCGCAATCAACAAAGACGGGTTTGAATTCTGCTCACATTAATTCACAGTGGTGCCGCCACAAAAGCCAAGTGATTAAATGCGAAACAATGGCCGCTTTAGAATTGCAGTTGAAGGCCAAGCCCAGGTACAAGATATGGAGCAAAAAAAAAAAAAATACAGAAAAGCAATGGCTGAACATGAGGTCAGAGCAGATTGAATTTAATGGCTTTGAATAGCAATTCAGCCTGAAAGCTCACATGTCCACAGTCACCACTGATAACAATCATCTAATAGGATTTTACGTCAAATTAGGAGAGAGAGCGTGCCCCTCATTCGGAGCAGCTGCTTCCTGCCAGTACACAAATGCGAACAGAGACCGTTGCAACCAAAGAAAAGTAAGCCGGCATCTTCTGAGTTCAGCACAGACACAAAATCCGTACAGAGGCAGTCTTTACGCTCTCAGGCGAAACGGGGGATCACTTTGATCTTATAATTAGCGACCCATGAGCGCACAAAGGCATGACTGCTTCTTGGAAATTGCATGGAAAGACATTGCTTGTGGGTAATTAATCCTAAAATGCATGAATCCCAAGTGAGATTGCTTGCATATATACATCCAGCAATTAAAAATCTCCTGCATGTGTTGCGCGACGATGCCTAAGGTGTAGTCAGGTTTTGTGTTAATCTCACCACGAATCAGTGTGATTGATGTGTTGTTGGAGGGTTTTTAGTACGACTGCATGCAGCATCTAGGCAATGACTGTCATTCTGAATATGCAGATTGAAAGACGAAAGCCCCCACTGGCCAGAGTTGTCTTATGAGCACAAACAAATACCCCCCCAACTGTATCTGGCCAGGCAGCACAGTGGCGAAGTGGTTAGCGCAGTTGCCTCACAGCAAGAAGGTTCTGGATTCGAGCCCCAGGGTAGTCCAACTTTTCGGATCGTTCCAGGTCGTCCTCTGTGTGGAGTTTGCATGTTGTCCCCGTGTCTGCGTGGGTTTCCTCCGGGTGCTCTGGTTTCCTCCCACAGTCCAAAGACACGTAGGTCAAGTGAATCGGCCGTACTAAATTGCCCTTAGGTATGAATATGTGTGTGTGTCTGTGTGTGTGTCAGTCCTGTGATGGCCTGGCGGCCTGTCCAAGGCGTCTCCCCGCCTGCTGCCCAGTGACTGTTGGGACAGGCTCCAGCATCCCCGCAATCTGAGAGCAGGATAAGCGGTTCGGATAATGGATGGTTGGATGTATCCGGCCAATTACCCCACTCTTCCGAGCCGTCCCGTTCACTGCTCCACCCCCTCTGCCGATCCGGGGAGGGCTGCAGACTACCACATGCCTCCTCCGACACATGTGGAGTCGCCAGCCGCTTCTTTTCACCTGACAGTGAGGAGTTTCGCCAGGGGGACGTAGCGCGTGGGAGGATCACGCTATTCCCCCCAGTTCCCCCTCCCCCCGAACAGGTGCCCTGACCGACCAGAGGAGGCGCTAGTGCAGCGACCAGGACACATACCCACATCCGGCTCCCCACCCGCAGACACGGCCAATTGTGTCTGTAGGGACGCCTGACTAAGCCGGAGGTAACACGGGGTTTCGAACCGGCGATCCCCATGTTGGTAGGCAAACGGAGTAGACCGCCACGCCACCCAGACGCCCCTACAAACAAATACTCTTGTTTGCAATTACTAACCAAACAACCATTGCCGCCAACATAGATTCCGGTCACGGGGATGCTGGAGCCTATCCCAGCAGTCATTGGGCAGCAGGTGGGGAGACACCCTGGACAGGCCGCCAGGCCATCACAGGAAGTGTACAGCACCTGGTATTCCCAGGCGGTCTCCCATCCAAGTACTAACCAGGCTCGACCCTACTTAGCGTCAGATCAGGTGTTATCGGGGTGATACGGTTGTAAGCCACCGACATACGAGTCCCTGCCCACAGTTGTGACCCCAGAGTGCTTAATGCAGCACACATCTGATGTAGCTGGCACGTAAATAACTCATGTTAGACTGTGTAGCCCGGAGAGAGAGAAGTTTAATAAATTAAGCCTTCATGCACAAATTATGTTCAAAAAACATTACAGCGAGTTATAAGCTGCACAAATAATGCTGCTGAAACACAACAAAACATTTAACGTCGACCAAATGTAACAGAGCACAGAAACGAGTCCGTCTGTTCGAGTTCTGAGAGTGAAAGTGTTTTAGTAAGAACTGTAACATAGAAAGAGTTGAGGACGTAAAAGTACAGGATCAAAGAAGCCCCCCCCCCAACACACACACACACACATGCAAAAACACATGCACACATGCATGCACACACACGCGCACACACACACAGACAACAAAAGAAAATAAAAAATGAGCAGCTTCATATCCAGTTACACAGTGCTTCACGTGAAAAGCTGCACCACAGGCTGCAACAGCAGGGACCCGGACTATAAGTACTACAGGACAGACAAAAAAAAAAAAAAAAAAAGTCCACAATGCATCACAGCCTAACAACATGCTGGGTTACTACTACAAAGCAATAGAAAACAAAGACCCCGCACCGAGCGTGCTGGTCCGTCGCTTTCTGAAAATCCCCGACAAAAGTGGGGAGACTTATGTACAAGTGAGTTTAGTGCATCATTTGCACCCAGTAGAGGCGAGGAAAAAATGTTAGGTTCATCACTGGTCCGTACACAGGGCATAGAAAAAAAAACCGATGTATTAAATTCAGTAATACAAAGATTCGTTAAGGTCTTTACACGAAAAGAACAAAAGAGAAACAGTCTGTCCGTGTTCGGGATCTTTAGCGTTCAGAAGAGCACGTCTTCGTTTTTGATGAGCACCTCCACCACCTGTCTTTGGTAGCGGATGTCGTTGAGAGCCGTCATGGCGTCCAGGTTTGGGGAACGCATGAGGGTGGGCCCAAAAACAATGGCCAGGTTCTCCGCGTTCATCAGGTTGTCGTTCTCATTCAGCGTCACCCTGCGAAAAGAACAAAAACACAAAAATAACTTGAAAATGTAGAAAACATGCATGCAGGGAGTCCCCCCCCCCCCTAATTTTTCTCCCCAATTGTACTTGGCTAATTACCCCCCTCTTCCGAGCCGTCCCGGTCTCTGCTCCACCCCCTCTGCCGACCCAGGGAGGGCTGCAGACTACCACATGCCTCCTCCCATACATGTGGAGTCGCCAGCCGCTTCTTTTCACCTGACAGTGAGGAGTTTCACCTGTGGGACTTAGCGTGTGGGGGGATCATGCTACTCCCCCCAGTTCCTCCTCCCCCCCGAACAGGCGCCCGAACGATCAGAGGAGGCGCTAGTGCAGTGACCAGGACAGATAACCCACATCCGGCTCCCCACCCGTAGACACGGCTAATTGTGTCTGTAGGGACGCCCGACCAAGCCGGAGGTAACAGGGGGATTCGAGCCAGCGATCCCTGTGTTGGTAGGCAACAGAATAGACCACCACGCCACCCAGATGCTCCCACATGCTAGTGAGTTTTCATGTAGATTGGATCGGAATGGATCACTCACTTTTTTAGGTGCGCCATGAGGTACTTCAGAGTTTCAATGTGCGTTGGGGGCAACAGTGCCAGGGCTTCACGAAAGGCTTCAAGTTTCTTTTCCTGGTCTGAGAGCTCTGAGAAGAAAAGAAGAAAGGAACACGTAGTTAGGACAGCTGTCTTGTACTAGAGATACACTCTCTCTGTTCTCAGGAGGAAAGGGATCACAGAACCACCACAGACACTGACAGACACTGTTATCACATCATTGTTATCACTGTTATCATAATAGATATGGCCAAATCCAGATGTTATCAGATGTGTCCAGACTGAATCAGATGTGCAATCAAAACAAATCAGTCAGCTTTGAACTCACTTGCAGCCTCGATTAACCTGGGGTAAGCATCGTATGATATGACAGGAACCGGCAAATCCCTTAAGTACAGTTTGAGAGCGCCAGTGATGATATTGATGTCTTCATAAGCATTCACTGAGACGTCTGTCTTCTCGCCGTCTGTGAAGAGATGTGATGAAAGGAGCAAGAGAAGAGAAAGTTTGAACTTTGCCCAGAAAAAAAGAAAAAAAAGAAAGGAAAACAATTCCACATTGGCAGATTATGGTCACGGCGCAGGTTGAATTAAGGAATAAAGGGGATTGTGCAGAAATCCAGACTCGCTCCGCATTTTGCATTCAAGAGTGGCTGCTATCGCTCGCCAGGCCTGCTTTATTCTGACTTTCAGATGGATATGCACCGATATATATGCACGCTATCCACAGCAGGCCGTGGCCTACTTGTGCGAGCGGACTGAACATCACAGTGCTGTGAGCTGGAATGACACTCTGTCATGGGTGATCTCCCACATGCGGCTTTGGCTAAGACTTTAGCCCATCGCTCCAGGGTTTTTCCTACAGTCAAAAGCCACACTGCAGTGGGCAAGAGACGAGCTCATCCTCACCGCCTCTTCCGCTGCAGAATCATAAATCATGATGCTTTTTTTCCCCCTAACAGCACCTTACAATAAATAGTGTTTGATGCAGAATAACTGGAGCTGTACGATGGTTGTCCTGTCCCCCTGAACTGACCATTGTAAAAAGCCCGCGTGAATTGGCCGAGATTGCACAATAAGGCCCGCTCTCCCAGATGGCCCCTAATCCTTCACAAATGTGTCACTTTCTGCTTAATCTGAGAGGTTCTGTACGCAACACAATTCTTGCGTGGAGGCTTAGCCATCATGTCGGATGCTGACAGACATCTAGGGGATGACACCCATACTATCCATGAGGAACCCGGAGGCAGAGTCCATAGAGAAACGAAACATCCAAAGATGCCATACCTCTGTCAAATGCCGTCTTGACGTCTTCGACTGAATCACTAAATCCGGATATTCTGTAGAGCCCCTCAGATTTAAGACCTTGTGGCAGAAAAAAACATGACAAATGCGGTGATTTATTGTCGCGTGACACACATTCAACGTGGGGAGGGAATAATGTCAATAAATTCACCGTTTATGTGTGCTCTCGGACGACACAGGAAAAGCAATTAATCAGCCGTTATATATGCATGGGGAAATTAGGGGTAAAATATCTGCAGTATCAGATAAGGCAGAGCAGGGGCAGATTGCAAATAGTTTTCTGCATCACCGGACAAAATAATAAAGACATAAATCAAACTTAGCATTTGTTACAGACGTATAGTAGAGGGCAGAAAACGAAGGAGTGATGACTTTTCTTCATAGCGGATCGCCTTAACTGAGATTCAATCAGCTGTGGCGACAGGAAACAGAGTAATCTATTACTCATTACATGTGTACAAATTACCAGCGCTCTCGATCAGTCTTCCCAATCATTTTACCATGACTGACCAACACCTCGGTCATCAGCGAGGACCTTCTGTCCTCCACCATCTCACCCAATGTCTACATTTGGCATGCTATATTGTGATTGTGTTACATAAACGTAAAGAAAAAGGAAACTTTACTTTTGTATTACAATTTGACTTGCGATTTGTGTCAAAATAGCTGTCTGTCTACAAAACTATCCGTTTACCCATCAGTCCACATTAGCTTTCAACCCATCTATGGAACTTGCAGTCTATCTATCTATCTATCTATCTATCTATCTATCTATCTATCTATCTATCTATCTATCTATCTATCTATCTATCTATCTATCCGTCCATCCATCCATCCAGCCATCCTTCTCTTTAGTCTCGGTTGCCCCGGTTCCCTCTTCTACTACGTGCACTAACCTCTTGATTCGATCTCTCGGATGCACATGTCCACCACCATGGGGCGTGCTGTGTTATGGGCCTTCACCAAGGTCGTGAGGTCACAGCTGTAGACCTTACGGACATGTTTCAGGTCTGGTTTACAGTCATTGGGTACCATGGTGGAGCACTGCTTGTGGACATTCAGCCCGCAGTCTGGAGAGAGAGAGAGGGAGTGAGAGAGAGAGAGAGAGAAAGATATTCAGTGTCTGCCATTGAAACAGAAAGCCGTGGCAGGAAGCTAATGTATTGTTCTGGCAAAGTAAAGTGATTTTCTTAAACAAAAATATCTCGCCATCATGGATAGGTCAACAGTATTAAGCTCCGAAGCGAGGGCGATTAAACGAATCTCCGACTTCCATCCTGTTAATTCTCCATCACTTGACTGGTTTAATTTGGTTTTTTGCTTGCTAAGGTCTAATCCGATCATCAATATTTGCTCTCCGAATGTCACCAGACCACCGGAGGAAAACTCTCCAGCAGCTGATGACATCACTCCGGTCAGTCTCCGGGCTTGTTATTGGAGTCACCTTGGCCAATGGAGTATAGCACACATCCAGACAATCGCCTCTACCGGGCCATTTATCCATCAAAAAATAATTAAGAAAAAAAAAAGTTAATGGAAATGATATTAACCGAGGATGTTGCCTTTTTTTAATTAGTTTGTAGGTGCAACTCGCTGCTTGGTAATAAAAAAGATAGACAAATGGCGTTTAATGACTTTTAAATGTCTTCATGAGGAAATTGAAGCATTTCATTCACTGTTTAAAATGTGTGGCGCGGCGTGCATCTCAATAGGTTCTCTAATAGAGTCTCGGCCATGATGGGTCATCACATTACCGCGGGTATCCCCCACTGCTGTGTTTTTGTTGTGTGTCTTTGGTGGCGATGGACGACGGGGCTTGAGGCGCAGCTGTTCCCGGGCAGGTTTCACCTCGCGGGGAGCACAGCAGCCCACAGAGAGCAGATGCAGAGAAAGACTCCTGCGTTGCTTCCCAACAGAAGCTCTTAGAGGGAATTAGAGGCCGGCTGAAAACAATGTGGCCTGGAGGAGGGACAGTCATTCCCCGCTGCATGCTCCATTCTCTTCCAAATCCGGGCTCTCTCGCACACAAAGGCTGTGGAAGCAGCAATCCATGCGCCCAGGGCTACACTAGACCTAGTTTCCCAGACTAAAATGGGTCAGCTCTTCAAGCTCTCGCCGTTCTCTTGAGCTTCCTACAACTTCAGAGAGGGCGTTTGTTTTCTTCTTTTGGAGAAATCGCTTTTTGGTTTTGAGTCAACGCGAAATTCAAAAATGTAAAATTTTACCTTATCATTTATGCAATATTTTCCTTTTTTTCCCAATCATGCAGTGAATACTTAGAAATAATACTTTTGCTATTTCAAGGCTATTCGGTGTTTTAACGACGTATGAGCTATAGCTACCAAAAGCACAGGCTGTTCTGTGGATACGACTTCACGTATTTCGATTAAACTGGGCTCCCCGGAGAAATGTATGCGGCCCTCCCTTTGTATGCATTGATGCAGAAATGTAATTACCTTAAGAGATGATTCTCTTAAGGATATGAGACAGGCAGTGAAACGGGGAGGACCTGTCATCATCACAAGTCCGCGGCGCTAGTGTTGTCCTCGTTGATAACCCCTGGGTCCCAGGTGGGTGAGGGTGGGGAGGCGGTGGCACGAGCCCCGCGGGGACACCAGGCGCCTGGAGAGGGAGGTGGCTGTTTTACTGCACTGTCAGCCATGTCTCCCGTTTCCATGGCGAGGGGGGTTCAGACGAGGATGGTTTCAGCCCCCGTTCAGGCTAAAAGGATCTGACGCTGATGAGAAGTGGTCCGAGAGTGGCCGTTTGCTCGTGGCTAATCAGCAAATTATCGCCGTGTCCAACCTCTGCCGTGCTCGGGACCCTCGCTGCCCCGCTGCAGACAGCAGGGGTCGATCGATTCAGTGCAAAATCACAAACATTAAGGCATGAGGATTTTGATATCGCAGCATTTCCCCTGAATCGCAACACTGCAGCACATCAAACGAGGCTGTGAGAGACACGAGGTGATGGGAACGATTTCTACATTTTGCAGAAGTTGAGTTGTTTAAATGTTTGCTCAGGGGAAGCATGCTCGTGTCTTTTGAGTTTTGTAACACACGGGGAGGTTGGAATAAATGGATTTCGCCGTACATATTTTTGGATTATTGCAGTTTTCACATTTTGCTGTAGATAAGAGGTGACAGAGAGTTAAACACTTGTGATATCGAATCATGATATGCGTAATATCGCGGTATTTGAAAAATCGTATCCATTGAACCGGCACAAAAATTATGGGATACCGAATTAAGAGGTACATGCCAATTCCCAGCCCTAGCAGGGTGCCATACCAAGCTGCATACTTGGCATGTCCTTTGTTAGTTATGATTGACACACATCTATATATATATATATATATATATACATATATATATATATATATATACACACACACATATATATTTATTTTCTTACATCTGTCTCGTTGAGGGCCTCCGCTCCTCATTTGAGCACTTTTATCAACACCACTGACGGTTTCCGAATCCCCCCCCCCTTTTCTCCGAATTGTACTTGGCCAATTACCCCACTCTTTCGAGGGCTGCAGACTACCACATGCCTCCTCCCATACACGTGGAGTCACCAGCCGGTTCTTTTCACCTGACAGTGATGAGTTTCACCAGGGGGACAGAGCACGTGGGAGGATCACGCTATTCCCCCCAGCCCCCCCTCCCCGAACAGGCGCCCCGGCCAACCAAAGGGGGCGCTAGTGCAGTGACCAGGACACATACCCACATCCAGCTTCCCACCCGCAGACACGGCCAATTGTGTCTGTAGGGACGCCCGACCAAGCCGGAGGTAACACGGGGATTCGAATCGGAGATCCCCGTGTTGGTAGGCAGCGGAACAGACCGCCACGCCGCCCGGACGCCCTATGATTTACATATTGATATTTATTCTGTAATTGAACTACTGGATGTTGCGATTCTTGTACTTATTCATAAATGGTTGAGAGGATTTGCGCCTGCCTCCTGCAGAAACCTGTCTGCAGTCGAGCCCTCGCATGGAAAGACACTCTTCTCCCGACTATTCCAAGACAAACTCAGATTCACAGTGAGGCAGGGTTGTGTGCGTGTAGTCCTCAACTGTGGCATCATCTGATCTGATCTGAGAGCAGCTGCTCAAATGGCAACTTTGAAGCTTCTGCAGAAAACAATTTTAATTTCATGCAACCTGGTTGACTGATTGATATTGTCTTTACTCTGTTTCACTCAGTGTAACCTTCACTGCGTTGCATTTTAATGTACAAAACGGGCTATATATGTGAAGTCTGACTGATTGGTTGACTGATGGATTGATGTTGTGTACCAGTCCTCACCTCACCTAATGCTTTTTTTTTTTAATTTTTGGATGGTTTGGTTTCCACCAGGCAAATGGAGTTGTGTAGCGACTGAGCTGCGTGACCTAGCTCTTTGGTTGAAGCTGTTGAATATTAATGCGTGTGGAAAAGGAGCTCTTTCCCCACGCTCTGAGCCCTGCTCCTCATTAAAGAGACATGCCAGCTTTGTTTTCCTTCACGGGCATGATGGGATGAGGCTGGGGGCTGTACTCTGATGGGGGGAATGTGGCACAACAAGCCGCGGAAGAGGCTGGCTCCCTGGCACCGGGCCAAAAGCAGTTCACACATACAAAAAGAAAAAGGGGGCGGAAGCACTTCTTTTTTTTTTCGCCATGCA
The DNA here is from genome assembly GCF_029633865.1 of Lampris incognitus. NCBI lineage: Eukaryota > Metazoa > Chordata > Actinopteri > Lampriformes > Lampridae > Lampris > Lampris incognitus. The sequence goes on from NC_079221.1 coordinate 5,621,444, forward strand.
AATTCGAGCATCTTTCGAGACTCCGTTGCCCTAGATTCCAGTCGCCGCTTTTGAGTCTGAAGGAATGGCAGCATGAGAGTCTGCAGAGCCGGTCTCCAAACATATGTGGCCGCCTCTATCCGATCGCTGTCTGCTTTCTAAAACAATGCATCAATAATTAATGTCAGAGAGCTCCCGCAGATATGTGTGGCTCTCTTTGTTGCATAAATAAAACATCAAATACACACATCAGTCCGCGTTATTGCCCTGTTTGGGATGAAACCCATTTCCAACAACATCCACCCTGAAAGGAAAACCTCATCAGAGTGACTGAAACACGGGGAGCCAAATTCTCAGCGACATCCTTTTGAGCAGAGTGATGCTAAAAGAACGACCAAAAGAATTTGCATAATGGTATTTCCCTTGAGTGGCTGATATTGCAGGAATAAGACCTGCAGAGCCATTAAACTACAAGGCTGTAGCTTATGACAGCGGGTGGGTGAAAAATGTGTTGAAATATGGCAGCTGCTGGGGAAGCACGTGAACGGTGCGGGTTAGCTACCGCGGCTCGGTAGCTAACCCACCAGGCTGCGCCGGCGCTGATGTTCACTTTACCGCCAACCGGAGACCGCACGAGCGGTTGTGCGTTCTGCACATCTCTGGGATATCGACGGCGAGGCAAGATTGGAAACGCACACACGCGTCCTCGTTACCAGGAGCCCAGCCTTATGCTTAACACAACTCGGGACCTTTATTGGATAAAATTGAGAGCTAAATTGAGATTTTCAGTCATAACAGTGCAGTAGTGCTGACGGGGGAAAAAAAGAAGCTTAATCTCATATGATCTCCGCTGGTTCTCTTACGCACCGCTGCGATGAAAAGCAATCAGTCAAACATCACGGCTGAACATCAGGGTTAAGTTCCTATTACGTCACATTAAATCGCTCAATAGCGTCCTCATTTCACTCTGTTATACAACCCCGTCTAATCCAGTGAGGAGACCACTTAAACCCTGGATTTAAAAACAGTAACCTATGTAGAAATGAGCATTATGAGCACTGTTGTTGCATAAAAAAAAAGCAGACGGTTCCAGAAGAGCCCAGTGATTCATAAAGCCTTGTTATGATGCAGCTATTTCATGCCCGTCTCACCGTATGACCAAAAGTACCTGTGCATTTGACTCCTTGGGCCATCAGTCCCCACATGAAGTTGGCACAATGTTCACACCAGTGAGGTCCCCGGAAGGTGTGGACCTAAGATGGGGGGGGGAGAGAGACAACGGTGACCATTAGGGACCAAAAGCAAAGGACGAGATCGAGAGAACGGTGGGGAAAATCCACGACACTTTTAAATCCGCGTACATCCCCGCCTTCTCCAGGCTTCCGGAAGACCCCTGGATGCCGGTGTCTTAAATGAGGCAGTTTAAAGGGGAGGATTATCTCTGCGTTGAAGAGGGTTGCTGTTTAAACAGCCACTCGGGGCGATAATGATGAGACTGGGGGCAGTGGGTACCCAGAGCACGCCGGGCTTTGCTGTGATGGTACAGTAGGATTAAATGCTTGAACCGCTGGAAAGGATCAAGTTGTCATGGAAATATGCCATGGAAACTGTGGAAAGCTACCTCGCTCACGTAACACAGGGAGCCCCCCCCCCCCCCGCACACCACCAGATGACAACAGCCCGGCCAATCAGGAGGGCCCAAACCAAACATAGACATCTGGGAACAAAGGTACATCCCTCCATGGTGTTTGTCTACATGGTAATCATGATAGCAGCGCTGGGCAATACTGAAACTGTTATTGCCCCCCCCCCCTTTTTTTTTCTCCCCAATTGTACTTGGCCAATTACCCTATTTTCCGAGCTGTCGCGGTTGCTGCTCCGCCCCCTCTGCCGATCCCGGGGGGGGGGGGCTGTAGACTACGGCATGCCTCCTCCCATATATGTGGAGTCGCCAGCCGCTTCTTTTCACCTGACAGTGAGGAGGTTCACCGGGGGGACGTAGCACGTGGGATGATCACGCTATTCCCCCCCCCCCCCGAGCGACCAGGACACACACCCACATCCAGCTTCCCACCCGCAGATACAGCCAATTGCGTCTGTAGGAACGCCCGACCAGGCCGGGGGTAACACGGGGATTCGAACCGGCGATCCCCGTGTTGGTAGGCAACGGAATAGACCGCCACGCCACCCAGACACCCGAAACTGTTACTATCTTGATAATCATGGGGAATTTCCCATAATATCGATATACATCATGATACCTGCTTGCATAAGCAAAATACCATATTTGAGGTTCACCACATTGAGAGGTTTGGTCATGTAAAGTAAAATATCAAGCCGAAATCAGCCCCACAAATATTTCAGGACATGTTTTGTGAGAAATTTTAGGTGATAGTGTATCATGATAGGACAGTATCCCGGTCTCCAGCACAACGCCACTGGAGGATGATGAGTGATGATGTTGAGTTATTGGCCAGCCCTACGTGGTGGTTACAGCACGTGAGCTCTTTCAGGCTGAATCTAGAGGCCATATGATACATTCATGCGGACGTTGTAGTTTTGGGCATGCACATCTCTTAAGTGTTGCAGTAAAAAAATATATGCACTCTTGGCCCAATAGTAGAATATGTTATGAGTTTGTGTACAGCCGGCTGCCATAGCTGGTGGCAGCATTTACCCGTAACTCTTTTCTTTTGGATTCTGAGGATTGTTTGCTGAAGATTTTGTTTATGTCCTCAGCTCTCTGTTGTCTTGGTAGATAAATGAGGCTATGTGTAGGTGATTACCAATACAGACATTCAGGAGGCAATCCCAGGATGCAATTAGTGAGCACAAGTTCCCGGAGCAGTTCAGTTTGGAGGTTGATTATTCAGAGTCACGTCATGGAGACGGTGCTTCATTTGTTTGCCAAAGCTTTTGCCTTTCGAAACAAAACCAAAGAATTGGATTCGAGAGCAGCCACTATGGGGTCCGCCAGGGTTGAGGATGACGTCAGCATCGCGGTCCATTAGATCTGATACCTCGCAAACAACAGCAGGAGATAGAGTAAGAACTGTTAGGAAGACGGGGAATAGAGACACGAGGAAACGCTGACCTCATCAAGGTGTCTATTGATTGTGGCAATCAATTTTGATTTTTAATTATTTTCTTTTAAATCTAAGAGCTATACTGGTTGTATGAGGGTTTTTTTTTTCCCCAAGTGAAACGTTAAACATACTACATATATCTACATATTTCAAATGTTATGCCAAATAGTACACATTTCATCACACGCGGTGGTCACAGGAGGTCGCGATGCAAGAGCGTCTGTAAACACGTAACGAATCCGCGAAACGAAACGGTGGATGAAATTGAAACGGCGTGTTCAGCAGGTCCGCAGAACGGGAGCGGGAGGAGACTGGTGAGCGTCAGCACTTTGAAAGCCCTTCGAGAGAGCGCTCCTCTTCCTGCTCTCCGTTGCGCCGGCCGACAACGAAAATGGGAGACCTGGGACGAGTTCGCTGACGCTCCTTGCGCTGCTCCCCGCGTCCCCTGGCCTAATCTGCCCATCTGGTGCTCAGTCCAGCAGCAGCAGTCCACAGACCACCCGACAGATTTCCTTTTGATAAAAAGGATCAGCGAACAGACCAAAACAGTTTTGGTTTTTTTTTTTATCCCTTCTCCCCCCTCCGCTAAGACCTCCTCCACCCCCTCCCCTCCCCTCTCCGCCCTCCTCCCCATCCCATCAAAGCGACATCCAGAAAATGAGAGCGGGAGCGTTCCTCTGGTTACGGCGTGGAGAAAACGAGATATGCCATAGCCGTTGTGACAGTATACAACATCTGACAGGATGATACATTTTGGGGACAGGTCAAGTCTCACCTTGAAGTTGTGGACTTTCTCGGACTTGGGAGTCCGGTCGCTCTCCTTTAGCGTGGCTCTGCGGACCAGCGAGGTGAGCTGAGAATAGGCGAACAGTTTGAGTGGCTGCCAAATAGTGGCGGGGGGCTTCTGTGGCCCCATCCTCATCCCCAGGGCCGCTGCCAAGATATCCTCCTGGTTGGCCTCTCGCTTGGCCTTGTGTACCAGCGACTTCTCGTCCTTTTTAACCTCGCACGACTCTCTGGACGGCATTATTTTCTACAAAAATAACTCAAGATCGAGATGGAAAGGACCAAACTCTATGCAACGGTCCGGAAAGTTGGTGGTTCCCTGCTGTGAAATAAAAAAATCTCCCCAGTGATCAGAGCAAATCTACATCGAGAGATGATACTTGCATTGTTACGTTAAGACGGAAGATCTCAAACTAGAGAGAGAAAAGGAAGTATTAACTGTGAAACGAGTTAAAAAAAAACAGTCCAAACGGAGAAAAGGGTGTCCGCTGTAAAGTCCTCTTTCACAAGTGACAGTGGGTCGTGGTGCCGGTCCGGTGATGAGCGCGTCAAGTCTTGTGACGGCTCGATACAAAAGAGGTGCAGCTCTGGGTGCTCATGTGGTTCCCTGGGAATGTGTATGCAGATGAGATGAGTAGTTGCGCTAATCCTCTCCTCCCTGTGCAGAGCTGATATTCTCTCTGGAACAGAGACAGCACACTGTGTCTGGATGCTGCTGGGGCTCTCGGAGTGAGGGGGAGGAGTACGGGGGGGGGAGGCGGGTCCTATAGTAGTCACCAGTGGATTAAATGAACCACACTGGCCAATCACAGCGCTGCCATACATGCACACACACACACAACACACACTTTATGGTTGCCACCACCCCGCCCCCACACAGCAGCCACCTCGATCAGATATCCAGGCGGGAGAGTCTTGGTGGGATGAAATAAGAGGTGGGTTGATAATGAGCAATGAATGAGTCATGCATCAGGAGTGGGCTGCTGTCCGCCGGGCGTGCGACAGCAGTGTGCCGTTGGGGAGAGAGGCAATTTTCAAAATCATGTTCCCACAGAAACTGGTTACGCCAGGAACTACAAAGACCTGCCTCAAAAGCACCATGAATAATGGATCAGGTCCACCGCCATTAAAATGTATATACTTCTAATCCAGTGGCTTTTTCCGAGGAAGTGAAAACCTAATGATGCTCCAAACCTCAGTTTTTAATTCGAAAAACAAGCAAGCAAAAAAAAAAAAAAAAAAAAATCTCCCAAGATCTTTTTAACGAGGGCATGCTGTTTATATTTTATGTGAGGCGTCTAACCATTTGGGGATAAAAAAAAAAAAGGCTGTGTTGTGACAGTTGTGGTATTACTATAATAGAAAGTGTGTGGTGAAATGTGTTTTGTTTTTATCTCAGGGATTCAGATGCATAAGCAGATTAAAATTCCAGTGTTCGCAAATACAACACTGACCCAATTCCACTGACAATGTAGATATTAAACGTCACCCCAAATATATATATATATGTGTGTGTGTGTGTATGTATGTATGTATGTACGTATATATACATATATGTATGTTTAAATATATATACGTATGTGTATGTATGTATGTACTATATGTGTGTATGAAAGTATAGAACACATCATTAAATATCAAATAGGTGCACAATGCACAGTTTGCAAATTGTCAAGCATATATTATATCATATTGTACACACTGGTTCATGTTTTGATGGATATAATGTGGACGATGGGGCGCTGAAATTGTCATCATTCTTTGCCATCGGTCTTTGTCTGAACGTTCGATTCCTTGAGGCTTTTACTGACGCAAGTGTTGTGAGCATGTAAATCAGGCATCAAATATAGCATCATGAGAGCACTGTGGGAGGACGGATCTGCAGCCCGCCTCAATCCACATTGCAAGTCAAATGTGATTATCCTCCCACATCGCAGAGCCTGATTCAGTCTTCCTCCTCGCACCTCTGTGGAAAACAAAGTAGGTGGAACCAGTGGAGAGCAAAATGACTGTACAGACTGATCGCTCCCCCTTCAGAAATCAATAAGGAGTGTTTTGCTATTGACGTTCGCTGTCTCCCCCCTCCCCCCCTCCCCCCCTGCCGACAGGGTGATGGTGTAAATGAGAGCGGCAGAAAGGAACAAACGGATGGCTTTGAAGATCAATGTAGGTGCACGCAACGGCACCCCCCAAACCGGGACGTCTGTAACTGACAGGGACCGGAGCTGCACATGAAAGACATGAAACAGCAGGCTTCCAATGGAATCTCCCTCTCTCCCGTGCTCGGTGGAAGTCTCTGCTCAGGAGGAGTACCTTAGGTAGGCAGATAAAAGGCCAGCCAAGTTTCTTTTATATGCACCCGTTCGGCCCTCTCAGACCGCGAGCACTTTTGGAAGGCTCTGCAGCGTAATTGCACTGCCTGCTGCTAAGTGTGGCGCGAGCATCTGACTCCCAGGATGTGGCTCACTTTGAACACCCGCTCTAATTGACACTGATTGATTGGCTTATTTCCACAACATGTCCCAAGTCGGGACTGCGGGGAAAAAGGATGCGGGGCCGGGATGTGTTGATTTAATACCTTTTACCCCTCCGTCTAGAAATGTCCATCTGTGAACCGGTCTGCACACCTGAGCTCTTGGGAACCTTTTGTGACCTGACGTGCTTTTGTTGAGTTCTGAAAAACAACCCCATTTTTGTTAATATAAACAATTATATCTTCCTTTCTGTCCGCCCTGTCTGAACATAGTCCTTTATTTTCAGGCCAGAGAGCTAGGGGCGTAAGAAAATATCGATACACCCGAGTACGGCGATGTTATCTTTTGTGATACTGTATCGATCCTCAAAACCACTGTATCGATTTTTAATTGTTTACATGTAAAGGTTCGTGACAAACATGTTGTGTTGTGTGTAACCCCACCACCGCTAGATAAGTGTTGTAATCGATCTTCAGCCATTTGACTCTTCCACTCCGACCCAGCAACATAAACTGAGACAGGAAGTAGCATAAGCACAAAAAACACAGGCCTATGAAATCCCGTAAATCACCTTTCTTACAGCATCGCAACATGTTGAGTCGTAGCCCTGTATCGTGATACGGATCGTATCGCCAGATTCTCACCAATACACAACCCTACAAAGAGCCCAAATTTAATCATACCAGGCGGGGTCATTTTCCGCCAGAATGCCTGAAATCTCCTCCAGGCATGACCTCAAAAAACTCAAGGCATTACTTTATGAACTTGCATATCTATTTTTGCACAATATCAAAACAGTTAAAAGTTTAGTCCGGTAATATGTTTCTGTTGCCTACAGGAAGTGGCTGAGCCATCTCAGCTGCAGTAAAAGTACATTAACTCTGCAACAGAGTGGTCATTGCATAAGCTAATGTTCTTTTAATGCCTTGCTGACCTGGCACTGACACAAAGGCCCGTGGATAGCAGCAGCCATCCTCGCGATCTGAGCAAAAAACTCTTTAAGTTGGGGCCAGGGTCTCTTAAAAAAACACTTTAGGATGACATAAAAGTCTTTATTTTATAAACCACAAACGCCAGTTAAGCTAATCATCATCTATAACCTGTCGTTCTTAAGTCGTTCATCTTGAGTCATCACGTGGCTGCAAATTACACAATGTGGTGTGTTTGGGAAAACTGTGCAGATCCTGTGAAAGCCTTCATGCATTTTCCAAAATACAGATTTTGTGAGCGGAAAAAAAAAGAAAGAGTGAAAGGTGGACGTGAGGCTGAGAGGACGCTGATCCGATGGCTCAGCCTTGAGCAGAGCCAAGGATCAGAATATTATATAAAGTTGCGTAACCGAGGATACATAACCGGAGCGGTATCAAATGAGCGGAAACGAGGACATAAAGATGAAGACGGGGAGGAGAGAACATTGGTCCCAGGGCGCTCTCAGATACCAAGGATGACTGAAAAAAGATGACAAGAGCGAAATGGTGTTCTACGGTGTGAAGTAACCATCGTGTATTCTAATATTATCATGCACGGTCTTCAAGGCCCTCGTAACACTGTGACAGTAATGGCTTTAGTTTTACACCGAGTGCCTGTCCAGTAATATATTTAGAAAAAAAAATGTGCGTGTGTGTGAATATGATATTGTTTTTCCCATTAGATTGGGATTAAGGGGGGGAACTCGGAGGAATTCGGTTGGATTACAGATACGACGCACCTCTAGTGCAGGTATGGTTAGGGCGCCACCGCTGAGCATTTTCTGCTGAACCCAAAATGCCACGAAATTTGCTGGTTTTTCTGCCGGCCTTGCAAGAAAGCTGAAACGAATTATACCATATTTTACCAGGACAAATAGATTATCTGGCTGTGGCTGCAACTGTCTGTGCTGTGACAGTGATGTATGGTGCGCCGCTATCGCGCATTGCTACCCAAACGGCAAGGTCAAAACACAGGACACATTCTTTGCAATGCATAGACACATTATTTGGCGTGGCAATAGCTTTGTCTGCATCTTAACCTTTTATGTGGGTTTACTCTATTATCTTTTTTTTTCTCGTTCTTGCAGCAGAGCAACACAAAGACAACACAGAGACCAAAAAAGAAAAATATACAGCTTGCTGCATTTTGTCCACCCTGGATACGAACATATGTGCTTATCCGGCAAGTCGTACCAGAAACAGAGTTATTAACATATTTATATACTACTAATATAACACAGAATACAGGTATGGCATCAGAGTCAGAATACTTAATTCATCCCTGAAGGGACATGGCATATACCTGCACACATTTCTAGCTATACAGGGGTACAGAACATGATCTTGGTTCAAGGGGGAAATAGCTGATCTGGTCATGAATTGGCAAAGCAACAAAAAGCAACCACCCAACAGAAATCATGAACCTAGAGAAACATCACTGGTCCTGACTGAAGCCATTCCTGATCCATTAATATTTGTTTCCTCTGCATTTGATCAGCTGTGAGGAAATTATCAACTATCAGAACTTTGAGATGATTATGTTCCAAATAATTATATCACGAGAGAACTTGGTGTACTTTTTTGGGGGGGGGGGGGGGGCTTTTTTCACCTCTTTTCTCCCCAATTGTTCTTGGTCAATTACCCCACTTTTCCGAGCTGTTCTGGTCGCTGCTCCACCCCCTCTGCCGATCCAGGGAGGGCTGCAGACTACCACATGCCTCCTCCCATACATGTGGAGTCGCCAGCCGCTTCTTTTCACCTGACAGTGAGGAGTTTCGCCAGGGGGACGTAGTGCGTGGGACGATCACACTATTCCCCCCAGTTCCCCCTCCCCCCGAACAGGCGCCCCAACCGAGGAGGCGGTAGTGCAGCGACCAGGACACATACCCACAGCCAGCTTCCCACCCACAGACACGGCCAACTGTGCCTTTAGCGATGCCCCATCAAGCCGGAGGTAACAAGGGGATTCGAACCAGCGATCCGCGTGTTGGTAGGCAATGGAATAGACCGCTACACTACCGTACTGGTGTAGTTTTGAAGAGTTGTTTGAAGAGATCTAGAGGCAAATTCTGTTTTGAAGAACTGTTTATTTACCAGCATGACAAAGGATTGGCTTCATAGAACCACTAAGTGGTTTATGGATGAAAGTGGTCATAACGGACCACTAAAGGGATTTCCGCTTCTCGGTATAGTCATAAAAGTATAGTCATGTTTTTACAGACAACAAACGTCTGACTAAGGCAGAGTCCACACCACAACTATAACGACAAGACAGTGGTGATCGATATCGGTGGGCTCACTTTCAGAGCGATTTGATGATCGATACAAACACTGACGGCCAATCAAAACCCAACCCGAGTTTACAGGACGTCACGGAGGGGTTAAAATAAATGCAGCCATTTGATAAAACAAATGGTGTATGGACATACTGCCAAACGGTCTTTGGCGCTGATGACGTCTCTAAAGTTCTGTTTGGTCCTTACCTGGTATAAATGGGCTAACAGGGCTAAGCCCCCCCCCCCCCCATCTTTTACAATAAAGATGAGAAAATTATTGTTAAAAACCGTAGAACTGATTGTTTTAAATTTTTGTGGAACGTAGAGCATCAACTGCACCAAACAGTCACAAGAAAACACAGGATGTATCTAAATGGTCTTGTTTTTACAGCCCAAACACAGTAGCATCAGCTTCATAGTAAGTGAGTGACAGGTGTCGTGGCACGCCCCCTTGATTTGCCGACCATTTGGGCTAAATTCATTCAGCCCTCACAGAGCAATGTAGTGAGGCGCTACTTTAGCGAGAGCGGGCGTTAGCATGAATAGCTGGGTAATTTACTATCATCCATTTTCTTCGATGTCTTTGGCAGAAAATTTGGAAGTGAAGAGACCGGGGACACGTCGTCCAAACGATGTTCAAATAACACCAAAGGACAAACGACAAAATCGTAAGTTTGTGCTACTCGGTTTCAGTGAAATGACTGGCTAACAACGGCAAGTGTAGCAAGAATTCACTCTTCTGTTTGCCATGCTAGCTTTCTGGAGGAGACACGGCTTGGACCGTCCAAGCCGTGTCTCCTCCTCGTTGGGTCCAACTGAAGAAGAAAAAAAAAAGATATTGAACAAGAATTTTACTTCTTCAAATTTTATTTATAGCTAAACTATCTCTATATTGTCGTTCATTCTCTTCAATTTATAAGTCATAACAGCAGAGGATAATTTATTTTATTTCTTTTGTGCGTTTACATAAAACAAAGGGTTGACATTTATTTGAGGGAGGGTATGTTCCAGTCCATTAGTTAATTATTTGGACTTAGGCAGCATACTACTAGCAGACCTTGGAATACATTTCCTGTTACAGTACAACTTAAATCTGGTCTCATCTTGATTTATTTCCATTTAAAGAGGCACAAACAGATACTTGGTTACATACTGAATAAGGAAAAAATTGGACCCAACAAGGAATTTTGGATTGGAAACGTTTATCCGACAAAATTAGGAATGTGTGTGTGTGAGTTTGTGTGTGTGTGTGTGTGTGTGTGTGTGTGTGTGTGTGTGTGTGTGTGTGTGTGTGTGTGTGTGTGTGTGTGTGAGTGAGTGTGAGAAAGACAGACAGATACATGAGGCCATTCTTGTGGGAACTGCTCAGTAGTGTTGTTGTAGAGCCCTTGTTGTATAACAACGTGTGTAGTGTCGTTGCTGTAACTTGGTATCTCGGATGTGATGCTGCTCTTGCTGCAGCGTGAACTGTTGGTGGGTGTAATGCATTTGTTAGTCCACCCACCCAATGTCACCACCAGCCGTCACTGGTGCTTACTGCTGGCCTCTTTGACGATCGCCAGGATACCATCAAATTGATGTTGACTCATATGAAAGTATTTGTCCTCAAAAGACGACAACTCTCGTAACAGAGTTGGATTCTCCTAACTCCTCCCGTCTTTGAAGCATTTTGTGAACCCATACCCTCTGGTTTTCTTCTTCTTTCTCTGTGCAACATACAGCAGTAACAGGTCATCAATATCCTTTTTATACACCCCCCCCCCTTTCTCCCCAATTGTACTTGGCCAGTTACCCCACTCTTCCGAGCCGTCCCGGTCTCTGCTCCACCCCCTCTGCTGATCCGGGGAGGGCTGCAGACTACCACATGCCTCCTCCCATACATGTGGAGTCACCAGCCGCTTCTTTTCACCTGACAGTGAGGAGTTTCACCAGGGGAACGTAGCACGTGGGAGAATCACGCTGTTCCCTCCAGTTCCCCCTCCCCCCAATCAGACACCTCGATCGACCAGAGGAGGTGATAGTACAGCGAGCAGGACACATACCCACATCCGTCTTCCCATCCGAAGACACGGTCAATTGTGTCTGTAGGGACGCCCAACCAAGCCGGGGGTAACACAAGGATTTGAACAGCTGATCCCCATGTTGGTAGGCAGTGGAATGGACCGCCACGCTACCCGGACACCCCCACCAATATCCATTTTAACCATCAATATCCATTTTAACCATCGATATCCATTTTAACCATCAACATCCATTTTAACCACCGATATCCATTTTAACCACCGATATCCATTTTAACCACCGATATCCATTTTAACCACCGATATCCATTTTAACCACCGATATCCATTTTAACCACCGACATCCATTTTAACCACCGATATCCATTTTAACAACCGATATCCATTTTAACCACCGATATCCATTTTAACCACCGACATCCATTTTAACCATCGATATCCATTTTAACCATCGACATCCATTTTAACCATCGACATCCATTTTAACCATCGATATCCATTTTAACCATCGATATCCATTTTCCTACACTGCAAACATAGCTGGAGTGTGCGGCGCGTGCTTGGTGCCACTGTTTACAGAACATTTATCGTTCATCAGTGTGGATGCTCACATCATTATCGTTAGCCTATAGTTATCATTATAGATATCGTTATTGTTATAGTTATCGTTATCAATATAGTTATCATTCTTGTGTGGGCGGCATTTAATGGTGTTTTTAGTCTGTGACGAATGAATATAGAGCAGCAGTAGTGATAGTGATTTAATTGTTGCTCAAACAATAGTCTTGAAATCAATACTAGATTATCTAGCTGTTTATTAGCTGCTAATATAATGAATTACTTTTCACTTTATAGTCAGCTGAATTGGAAATGAAATGGCAATGTAACGGAGGGCGAATCAGAAATGAAAACACTGAAGATGTGCTGTGGGACCAAAGAAAATCATATTTGTTGAATTGCAACCCCCCCCCCCAAAAAAAACCCCCCCAAAAGCTTAGAAATTAGAATCAACAAGCAAATAAACAAAGTCAATTCGACACTGAATGAAAGATATTAGCCAGACAGACCAAGGCGTGCGGGGTGGGGGTGGGGGTGGGATGGAGAAACTGGAAGGCTAAATGAGGTTGATTATTTGGTGTGAGCAGATGATTGGAAAATCACCTCGGCGTTTTCGTCTTAGTATTTTGCACCCTTATTGAAAATTAGTCTCTGATAGTAAGACGTTTGGAAAGCTGAAGACTTACACACTGTGAAACAAGTCTGATATGGAACGACGTGGCTTTATGAGAGACACAGCGCTCCCAGCCGGCCCCAGTTTCCTCATATTACTTCTCAAAACCACACGGTCTTCCAAAGCATCAGATAAAAAAGGTATCAAAGCCTGTCCTCAAAAGTAACGTGTTGAAGAAGTCTTTGTATGGGCACACGGTGTAGAAAAACGTCAATGTAGGCCATTATGTGCTGCTGTGGTAACGACGCCGACGCTGGCGAGGGCGGCTCTGTGCATCGGGCCCTTCGGTGGGCCCTTATGCAACTGTACTGCACTCCACTCGCTTGCATCACAAGGAAAACTGAGGCCAGAGGTCTCTGAAGCCTCCTCCGAGGCAGAGGCCTTTCATAACTGATAGATGATAGCATTCTGACCTTATATAAACATGAACACACACACACACACACACACACACTATACAGGCCTCCCACATGAGTCAGATGAGTGATGTCTCAGTTGAAGGGATTAATTCCTGATTCTAGCTGTAACCGAGTGTACATGTAACTTAATGAATGGGTGATTCTTTAATTAAGGGAGTTTTTCTGTCCCCAGGGGTAGATTTTCAAGAAAAGAAAAAACATTTATATTTTCTGAAAAAACAATTATTGTATTTGTTAGCTAGATTGTGTTTTAAGTTTTACTAACTGAGTATTTTAGTTCAGAAATAAGAAATTTCACTTTATTCACGTATATTTATTGTACATTGTATGCACAATGTGCAATGAAGCTAAGTTAGCGTAGCAAGTGTAAGACTTAACCAACTTTTTCTCCAAAAAGTGAAAACTGTCAAGACCGTCACGTGTCATTACATCACATTTTGCTGTTATAACTTTGAAAAAAGCATCATAACATCAAACTGATTTGGTAGGACGATCAAAGCTATGCTAAGATATTTGTTCCAGGCCACTTAATAGAGCTTTTGGAGGAAAAAAAAACTGATTTTAAAGAAATTTATTTTTTATTTTCTCAAAATGTCAAAAGCCAAAAGTGCCCCAAATTGAAGAATCACCCGAATACGTATAAAATTGCCCATAACCAGAATGATATGAGCCATGCTCAGGTGCCTCATCAAACACAGGCTCGAGGTCTCTGGTCCTGTTTATCTTTATTCACAGGAATCATGAGACTGGGAGAATAAGCACGGCGTTTCAAACCAGCACAACTTTCAGCACAAGCCCTCATCAGCTGTTTGGCCTTGTCCGTTACATAAGACATATGGATTATATATAGATGGAGCCAGAGGGCCCCAGGCGGCAGGATGTTCCAGTTTAAACCGTGATTGTATAATCGATGTATGACGCCGAAAGGGAACGGACCGAGTGCCGCTGTCAAAAGAGACTCGAGACCTTCAGAACTTTCATTTCAGCCCGAGCAAATCTCGGTTGGTTAAGCACCGTGTAATGATCGCTGCCTAGGCGTCCATTTTGGTGACGTAATACTTCCGCTGCGGGGGGGGGGGGGGGTGTTCCGGTTCTTTAGTGGTAATGGGTAGACGCTCGCGTGAACCGTCGTCACCAAGTCTTGTAATAATCCCCTTGTCGGTGCTGAAACCGTGACTGTAGCACAGCAACGACTGTCCTCAATGAAACTAACAGCTGCGGCGTGAAGGTTTCTGTCTGGTGTTCCAACGCCCCACTCTGTTGACTCCGCGGAGATCACCCCAATCTCTACAACCGCCATGACTTGACAAAACGTCCTGCCACCAGTCTTGACGTGATCTGTGCATGATCCATTGCTTCCTAGGAAGTTAAAGATGTAATCTGTAATATTTTTTGAATTGCAAATGCCATATATAATGCATTTTCCCATTGGCATTTCCATAGCAACAGCCGTTCTATACATTAGCGTTCTGTAATTGCTCCTCTGTATGCTATTTTTCATTGGTGCCAGTGGAGTCCGCCGTTCCCGCCAAGTATTGAATTTAATGGCGCACATACAGGAAATGCATCAAGTCTGCCACAAAAGTAAAATAACGTGCTGAGCAGCAAGTGATCGGCGCAAAAATACAGAGATAATCCAACTTCTAACTGGGTTTGAATAAATATTGGATATGGCTTGATATGTGGCTCAATATTGCGGTGTCGGACGACATTGTTGATCGGGCTTCTTTCCACAAAATATGCACGCTAATGCTGGATTATCTTGTCGGTGTTGCACCAAAATCTGCAACCACTGAAAATTGTTACCCTGCACGTGAACGCTGTCCTGCGCATTCGGGGTCGCGTCGTTTTGAACGGAACTGGGATTTGCAGCGTGAAAATGAACTATTGTGACCACCAGGTGACACCAAATCCACTAACACTGAAGAAAGTAATGATAACCACTTTAAAAGAAATAACGTGAATTTTGGTTTTACAGAAGAGAGGACTGTGTGAGATGAGGAAAGGCGTCCAAGAGTTGGTCTTTTACTTTTTTTTTTTCTTTTGGATTTTCCCCCCTCAATTGTACTTGGCCAATTACCCCACTCTTCCGAGCTGTCCCGGTCTCTGCTCCACCCCCTCTGCTGATCCGGGGAGGGCTGCAGTCTACCACATCCCTCCTCCCATTCGTGTGGAGTTGCCAGCTGCTTCTTTTCACCTGACAGTGAGGAGTTTCACCAGGGGGACGTAGCGCGTGGGAGGATCACGCTATTCCCCCCCAGGTCCCCCCCCCCCACCGAACAGGCGCCCCAACTGACCAGAGGAGGTGCTAGTGCAGCGACCAGGACACATACCCACATCCGGCTTCCCACCCGCAGACACAGCCAATTGTGTCTGTAGGGACGCCCGACCAATCTGGGGGTAACACGGGGATTTGAACCGGCGATCCCCGTGTTGGCAGGCAACGGAATAGACCGCCACGCCACCCGGACGCCCTCTTACCTGGATTACTGAGCATGCATAAAGACACATATTACATCCTGGTGTTGCTTGTGTAGTTTTCTGGTTTGCAGCAGCTAACAAACATAAACATGTCAGTATAACAGTCTCTGCAGGGCAGGAGCTCAGTATAAAGTCTCTATAGGATAGGAGCTCAGTATAACAGTCTCTGCAGGGCAGGAGCTCAGTATAACAGTCTCACATACCCACATCCGGCTTCCCACCCGCAGACACAGCCAATTGTGTCTGTAGGGACGCCCGACCAATCTGGGGGTAACACGGGGATTTGAACCGGCGACCCCCGTGTTGGCAGGCAACGGAATAGACCGCCACGCTTACCGGACGCCCCGAGAGTCGGTCTTTTAACACGGGCTCCTACGTCCGAAGCAGAGCCAGACATAAGTGTTTGCATGCACTCTGTTTGCTGACTAAGGCTGCAGAGGACACGGCCAAAACCTGGGTGTGTATCGGCCACCTTGCAAGCCATCGTGTCGGGTTGGCTGTACTGAAGCCAGCAACTTTTGTCACGCGCCTGGATCCCACGAGAACAGCCGGCGTTTCCGAGCCGGTGTGCTTTCTCACACTGCTGGTTATCTTGCTTGCTGCAATAAGCTGACTGGTCTCATGAGGAGCTGACTCTAATTGACGTTTTAGAGGTACAGATGTATGGCTAATTTGATCAGTGCATATTCATGTGTTCTACGCCAACACAGATCCCGAGTAACAGATCCACTCGAGTGCCTTAGAACAAAAGAAAAATTCTCTCAAGCTTGTACAGCTTGTAGTATTGAAGGTGAGGCTGGGCAAAAATCACAATTAAGAAACGAAAACGAGACCTAACACTGCTACACAGTATTGGAAGGGCTGTGACAGTACATGGCTCCCTAAAAATGTGGCCACAAGAAAAAAGCATGTGCTGCCGAGTGGCCCCAGATCATTGCTGAAAGTATCAGGAGCTTAACTCACGACAAAAGGCTGATAATTAGACAGCGTTGGCTAGACTGCTCCAATGCTGGCACAGAGGATAATAAAGAGAATGGAAAATGGTCTTTGCTGAAAAGGGCAAAGATGTCTTGGAAATATATAACAACTGATGTATGTTAAGGGAATTCGGCCCCATAATGCAGGCGCTGAGACACGTCTGGCTCCCGGCTTTAAGGGTGTTTAAACAGAAATGGCACATTTCTGCCATCATGTGCGTTTCCTGACGTACTGTATGCAGCCATTGTCACCTCCGGGACAACTTCAATTCACAGAACGGAGGGCCGTGTTATTGCACAGCCTGCAGAGAGGAGAGTTCAATCTTTACTGCCACTACTTTTGGCTGCTCCCGTTAGGGGGCGCCACAGCGGATCATCCGTTTCCATCTCTTCCTGTCCTCTGCATCTTCCTCTGTCACACCAGCCACCTGCATGTCCTCCCTCACCACATCCATAAACCTCCTCTTTGGCCTTCCTCTTCTCCTCTTCTCTGGCAGCTCCATATTCAGCATCCTTCTCCCAGTATACCCAGCATCTCTCCTCCACACTTGTCCAAACCATCTCCATCTTGTCTCTCTTGTCTCCAAACCGTCCAACCTGAGCTGTCCCTCTAATATAATCGTTCCTAATCCTGTCCTTCTTCATCACTCCCAATGAAAATCTTAGCATCCTCATCTCTGCCACCTCCAGCTCCACCTCCTGTCTTTTCATCAGTACCACTGTCTCCAGACCATACAACATAGCTGGTCTCACAACCATCCTGTAAACCTTCCCTTTAACTCTTGCTGGTGCCCTTCTGTCATGAATCCCTCCTGACACTCTTCTCCACCCACTCCACCCTGCCTGCCCTCTCTTCTACACCTCTCTCCTGCACTCCCCGTTACTTTGGACAGTTGACCCCAAGTATTTAAACTCGTACACCTTCGTGTCTTTAATAGCCATAATATCTGATTCACGCCATCATCAGCGACGCGAAACTCGACAATCCGATAATTTGGGAGCAAAGGTTTGAACAGCCTGCGGGTCAGATCGATGAGCTCCCGATCGTTTTCAAAGGAGCAAATGCAGATTTTCCATTTGGAAATGATAAGCATGTTTTTTGGGTCTCTCCTGCCTGCTGTTCTTTTTTCTTTTGTTTTGTTTTTGTGCCTTTGCATTATTCTAATATTGATGGGATGTCTCGCTCCAACAACAAACAGACTGGTGTAGTGATGCTTGGGCTTAGTTCTCCATTCTCTTTTTCACTTCAGTCAACCGTTTCTTCTTTCAATAAATCGACTCGTTTTTAATGCGAGTCATTATTTTTAATCTTGTCTTCTGAGACCGGCGTTAACTTATGAGCCAAATGAATCTTTCATCTCACTTCAAGTTCCGATAGACGCAAAACGGCTCTCGTGCGTTAATACACAGCCAACTTTTATTTTGTCCGTCACCAACTTGTCAACGCTATTGGGAATATCCTGAGAGTCGGTTGTCTTTTTATTCTATTTGACACACCTTGTGAAAGTATGGTCACTGTAAAGTTTAGAAAATCCTTCGATTAAATCCATTATCCAAACCGCTTATCCTGCCCTCAGGGTGGGCGGGGATGCTGCAGCCTATATCCCAGCAGTCACTGGGCGGCAGGCCCCGGGGAGACACCCCGGACAGGCCGCCAGGCCAGCACACAGGGCAATTTCAAGTAAAGCATTTCCTAAAAAAATGTCAACAAAAGAACTGCCTTCGCCCTTCATGAACCCGTTGAAATCCCTGCTGCACCCAGAGGTTAACCTGGATCAACCTGGGATTTGTTTACTTGGTGACCATTTATGCAAAATGCCCCGTGGTGAAGAACATTTTTTTCCCCCTCTGTGAATGTATTAAATACAGAAGTGCCTTGCTATATCAGTGTTTTATAATCTCTACTGACCCCTCCTGGGCCGGTAACTGTAGAAAATGCCTTTAGCTTCGAGTCTCTGTTGGACGGGGTCTGCATCAGTTTAGCACAGCTGGATTGTGGGAAGTTTTCCTGTTCTCTCTCACAGATTTGCTAAAGGTCAGCGAGGTTGGACGAGGCGTGTGCATGAAAGCCTTCCCCCAAATTGATTCCACAAATTTCGCCCGCACACTCTCACTCTTAAGGCGCCGCAGTAATGACCCGGTTTTATGCTAAGGCTTATTTTCCCGTTGAAACAGAAATTGTCAACCCCCCCCCCCCCCCCCAAGTGTGAAGTCGTTGGTTCTCCTCAAAAACATGCCTCTATTAGCTTTATTCATTTCCCCTCTCTCCTCACAAGGGTCGGTGTTAGATGGGTCATGAGCTGCACCCAATTTCCTCTAAAACGTAGCAATTTGCATATTATTAGACCACGTTGTCTTTTGCCTCACGCTTTCGGATTCTTGTGCGAGCCTGTCTGAAAACTACAGCAACGCCGTCAGCTGCGTTTTTTTTTTCTTCTTAGGAGTTACTTCCTTTGGGTCGCTCTGCCATGGCGCATCATCTCTCTGGGGGAGATCTGCCATCACAGCCAAGGACCTCTGCAGTGATGATGGCGCTGTCCTTCGGCTCCTCAGCACTTCGCTGCTCCAAGTCCTTTGTCCCCATTATTCACAACTTGGTGAAACCACAAACTCTTGCAAAAAGTTTTGATAGTTGCATATTTTTTGCCCGGGTGCTGATGATGGCCCCCTACTGGGCCTTTGTTAACACCCCCAGATTAATATTCTTCCCCAGATCTGGGTCTTCTCAGAGTTCGGGCTCGGAGTTGTAATGTTCTGGCTTCGTGGTAGTCTCTCCGCCTCGACAAACATTGTCTTCTGCGGGGCTCCATATTGACATATGGGTGTCGTTCTGAGCCGTGTCCGCTGAATTGATTTAAGTGAGTAGCGAGTCCATATGAAGGACCCCAGAGAGTCACTGGTGGGAAGAATTTAATATAGAGTAACCATGGAAAAATGTTCCCATGCATGAAGATTTAGGATGAAGTAGATTTCACTCCGCACCAAATCAAGAAGTAAAACATGATTTCAGAGAAATGCGTGAAATGACCACGACCCCTTAACACTCGCATTATGTGGCGGCGGCGGCGGCGCGTAATGTGGTAAAATTACGTGCTGCCATCACGGAAACGATGCCACTGGAAAGTCAATTAGGATCCTAACAAGATTTTATTTTATTGTTATTTTTATTGTCATTACACTGAATTTATTGTAGTGCCTAAGTTACCATTTTTCGTTCTCTACAAACACTGAATTGTGTGCGAGACAACTCGTGTTGATGTAATGAGGCTAGGGGCTTTTACAGAACAAAAAATCGTAACCGAGGCACTATGATGGATTCGGTCAAATGACAATAAAAATAACAATAAAATGTTAACTAGAGAATATTAAACACCGCTCACTGCGTGATGCTGTTGAATCAGGGAGTTTGTGTGCGCAGCACGACACAGGATCCTAATTGCCTTTCCATCGGCGTCGTTTCCGTGGCGCCGCGTGATGCGGGTGTTAAGAGGCCGTGGGCATCTCACGTGTTTCTGTGAGGTCACACTCGAATAGGAAGAGTTGTGCAGTACTGACAAGGAAACGCACAAGGTTTGGTCGGTGCGACCACCGGTGTTGCGTCACCTATAACCGGGAGACACGCAGTAGATGCTGGAAGATGGGCGTTCGCAGGTGTGACGATTAAATGAGCATCAAAATGCAAATGGGGTCGCCGTCTGCGGAGGCCTGAAGGACCGATGCCTACTCGGCTATACGGCAGCTAAACGCGTCTCATCACAATAAGCTTGAATAGGAGGGTGCCCGTGCATACGAAAGTGCTGTGAATATATCGGTTTTACAAAACAGACATGATTCGACTGATAGCATCCCTCTCAGCACATCTCCTATTGCAGCGTGAACGTGCCACCTAGCGAAGGCAGCGGTGATTGACGTTCATTACTGTATAAGTGATGCGCAACGCCGCTCCTCCGCCGCCACAGTGTGCCTTGCTATCGCTGGATTTAGGAATGCATACATGTCTGTCCAATCTGGGACAGCTGTTTGGGTTATTTGGCTCGAGGCAGCGCTCAAATCAGCAGGCACCAGCCCATGAATATCAAATCGCCGAGATTTACAAATAACGGAGCGGCTGGCGGACATCTGGTCAACCGGTGTCTGCGGCTGGCGCTCTCCCCGTGTTGCCCGCTGGTTAGCATATCAAAGGCGGAAGCGCATCTATCACAGATGGGAAGGAGAGAACCTGACGGATAGCGTCGGAGGGAACGTTGGAAAAATGGAGAGTAAAGACTCCGTAACGGAGCCGGGGCGTGATTATTCCTGCTTTGCTTCCCCCGTCAAACCCTCCCCGACCCCGGCTGTGTGGAATGTGTATATCCCGGGCGGCGAACGATTAAATTCATTCGGCCCGCCTTTTCGGATTCTCTCTAGGCCGAGCCTGTTGGTTTATTGCTTTGGTCCACGCGAGGCTGAAACAGTCTCTCATTGTGTCCCCCCCCCCTCCCCGCCCCCACCGCCCCCCCCTGAAACCTTGTTTATGAGATCTCTGCACGCCGGGGCCACGTAAACCCACGCCGGAGAGGAGAGGATCGTTTTCTGAAGAGGTAAGCCATCTGTAAGAGATGTCCTGATATTACTCCTCTCCCAAATCAAAGCAGCGCAATTGCCAACAGCCCCCTGCACCATTTAGCGGGCACGACCTCTCCGCTTGTGGGAGGCGCTGCACCCCTTTGCCCCCCCCCCCCGCCCCCCAGCTGCAAGACAATTTTCAAATGTTTGTCTATTCCCCCAGCCTCGTCTCTCGTCCACCAGACTGTGTACGTCTGGGGGACAGATAAACAATTTGCTCTCGCGCTCGGCCCGGGAATGGTTTGAAAATGCCCCCCGGAGCCTGATTCAGCGACGGTAATGCAATAACCCGGGTGCGCGTGCTATTGTGGAAAACGAAACACTTCTTCGTGGATTTATGTGACCTCTCAGACGAGGCCGTGTAAGGTAGCTGGTACGAGTTCGCTTGCTGCAAATCAAGCGGACGCTGAAATGTCCCCGACGCAAAGCCGAGCAGGGCTGAATAACGAGTCTAAGTGGGATGTTAAATGCCGGTGTCGTTTTTTTTTTTTTTTTACATTACATCACGACTAACTCGTGAACCTGCTAACTGAATACATTAATGAGGGCTCCTCTGATACTTGAAAAAAAAAAGGAAGATAATTCTTTAAGATACATATGTGCAACCCAACAGGGAGAAAATCATGAATTTCTATTTTTTATTTTTTTTATTGCGTGCGGTAAAATACCACGGCCCCTCGCTCACATGAGAAGCTGTCTCGACGTGGGGCACAGCTTGCAATCAGCAATGAGGGAAGCATGTGTCATTTTGATCGCAGCCCCCCATCTCTCTTTAAAATTGTCATGTCACTCCCCCCCACCCCCCACCCGATGAACACAATGGCGTCCAACCGCCGCTGTCTGCATTCAAATCACTTATCAAGCTCAAGCCTCGGGTGGATTATCGCCGGGGTCAAATGAGAAACGCAGAAATGCCAAGGGTCAGATTTCTCTCTGAGAAAAAGCCAAATATAGCAACGACTGCAGCTGTTCTGGACTCGTGACAACAAAAGAGGCACAAATTATTCACTCATACCACATTTGCAGGGGTTCATTTTTTTTTTCCACGGCGTTTTAACGGATCCTTCTCTCCCCTCTTGTGAGGACTTGCCCAGACGGTGATTCCCCATGTAAAGGAAAGATCTGCGATGCTGTGACCACAATATGTCCAGCCATCCATCCATTACTCGAACCGCTTATCCTGCTCTCGGGGTCGCGGGGATGCTGGAGCCTATCCCAGCAGTCATTGGGCGGCAGGTGGGGAGACACCCTGGACAGACTGCCAGGCCATCACAGGGTCCACAGCACACACACACATTCACACCTAGGGGTAATTTAGTACGGCTGAGTCACCTGACCTACATGTCTTTGGACTGTGGGAGGAAACCGGAGCCCCCGGAGGAAACCCACACAGACACGGGGAGAACATGCAAACTCCACACAGAGGACGGCCCGGGACGACCCCCAAGGTTGAACTACCCCGGGGCTCGAACCCAGGACCTTCTTGCTGTGAGGCGACCACGCTAACCACTGTGCCACCGTGCCGCCCTACCACAATATATATAATATACTATATAATATAGGCTTGGCTGACTTGTCAGACACCTCAGGCTAGCTGAGAAGCATTTTGGTCCACCATGTAAGGTGGGGATTGTGAGTACAGATTAAGGCGGCTTAATCCTCCATTATTGCCTCTGACCAGGGGGATAGCGGAGAATTTACTCGCGACGCAAAGGTGCTAGCTTTGTTTGAACAAGGACATGTATGTAATAAAAGTAGCACCACGGGTTTGGACAAATCAATAGATTCACCAAATACTGGGCCCTTCACCGTCACACGAGGGCATGTCCTTGTCTCTGATGACAAGTGAGATTACTGTAGCGGTTTGTGTTGGGACTGAAACTCAATTAACTAGTTGTGGATGCCAAGCCATCGGTGAAAATGTATAGCTTTGCAGGATTCAGTGACACAATGACGCAAATTATTTTGCAGCTATTTCAGAATGTTGAATGATGTCAATCTACTGCAAATGACACAAAAAAGCATGAAAGTGCTAGTGCAGCGACCAGCACACACACCCACATCCGGCTTCCCACCCGCAGACACGGCCAATTGTGTCTGTAGGGACGCCCGAGCAAGTCGGAGGTAACACGGGGATTCGAACCGGGATCCCTGTATTGGTAGGCAACGGAATAGACCACTACGCCACCCGAACGCCCTTCAAGATGCAGAATTTGCAAATCCTGTGTCTTGTAATCTGGTGAGGAACGGGATGAGGAAATGACACGCTCACAGATTCTCCCCCTCATCTCAGTGCACAAAAAGTAGAAACTCAAAATATGCAAATTCTTACATTAACCATTAATCAAACGTCCTCTGGTAAAGAGATCCATTGAATAAATTAGATGATATCAAACCAGTTCCCAAATTCTAGGAAGTTGGGGGGGGGTGGGTTCAAATCACAAACCACAATTGAGCATCACTTTGTTTAATGGAGAAATGTCAACACAGTGATTAGCTTGTCTTTGTTGCCTTGATTAATTCGTTTGCTGGCGTGAAAGCCAGCAGCTGCACGGCAACAATCAACACAACACTGCAATCTCCAACACTGTCCAAAGTCTGCCATCTCCAACACTGTCCAAAGTCTGCCATCTCCAACACTGTCCAAAGTCTGCAATCTCCAAAGCTGTCCAAAGTCTGCAATCTCCAACACTGTCCAAAGTCTGCCATCTCCAACACTGTCCAAAGTCTGCCATCTCCAACACTGTCCAAAGTCTGCCATCTCCAACACTGTCCAAAGTCTGCCATCTCCAACACTGTTCAAAGTCTGCCATCTCCAACACTGTCCAAAGTCTGCCATCTCCAACACTGTCCAAAGTCTGCAATCTCCAACACTGTCCAAAGTCTGCCATCTCCAACACTGTCCAAAGTCTGCAGTCTCCAACACTGTCCAAAGTCTGCAGTCTCCAACACTGTCCAAAGTCTGCCATCTCCAACACTGTCCAAAGTCTGCAGTCTCCAACACTGTCCAAAGTCTGCCATCTCCAACACTGTCCAAAGTCTGCAATCGCCAACACTGTCCAAAGTCTGCAATCGCCAACACTGTCCAAAGTTTGCAGTCTCCAACACTGTCCAAAGTCTGCAGTCTCAAACACTGTCCAAAGTCTGCCATCTCCAACACTGTCCAAAGTCTGCCATCTCCAACACTGTCCAAAGTCTGCCATCTCCAACACTGTCCAAAGTCTGCAGTCTCAAACACTGTCCAAAGTCTGCAGTCTCCAACACTGTCCAAAGTCTGCCATCTCCAACACTGTCCAAAGTCTGCCATCTCCAACACTGTCCAAAGTCTGCCATCTCCAACACTGTCCAAAGTCTGCAGTCTCAAACACTGTCCAAAGTCTGCAGTCTCCAACACTGTCCAAAGTCTGCAATCTCAAACACTGTCCAAAGTCTGCCATCTCCAACACTGTCCAAAGTCTGCAGTCTCCAACACTGTCCAAAGTCTGCCATCTCCAACACTGTCCAAAGTGACACAGAAAACGTGGCGAGTGCAAAGGCACTGGTCATTATTTCAGGACAGGACGGGACAAAAGACAGGTCTTGAAACCCGACCAGTCTCAGAATTACTTAAAAAAACAAAGTCTGTCTATGCATATAATGGTTACCGTGTCCTGAAGACATACGATTATATAATCACTCATTTAAATGGCATCTATTTGCCATGAATCATGCTGCCTTGGTAGGTAGGTTGAATATATGGGTAGAAACGGCTGCAGAGACACAACATTTCCACATAAGAAGAAGTACGCAGAGCTAAGAGACAAATGTACCACTGTCACATCAAACTCTGGGTATTTTCCCCAGGTTTTAGATTCAGGGATTGTTGATAAAGATACCCTTCGCACCTTCGAGTCAAATCCAGCTTTTTCCTGGAAAATCCCCCTTTCGCACACCCGGCAAATCCTGGCATTGTGGTTCAGACCCCGTCCTGTCCGGTGCTCACCGCCGTAATCCCTTTGTTCCGTGGGATCTGGGGAAAGGTGGAGTAGATTATCCCAGCATGTTGCTGTTCTTCGTGTATTGTTTGTGTTTGCAAAACCCGCTGCTAGCTGCTGCAGTCTGGAGCCACGGGGAGAAGGATGAAAAGCTCTTCTCTGCGTAAGCTTTTCTGGAACAGGGACATGCAGCATTTTCATCCCTTATGGGTTTAATGCCACGTGTCAAACGCAACACATTGCAATGCGGTGAGCGTGCACATGCGATGGCAGGAAGATGCCATGCCGATGCTTTTTGGAAGATTGCTTACCAAGGACTGATTTCCTTGGACTTCTGGGCCATGGATCCTTTCACACCAATGTTGACCCAGTAAAAATCCAAGATTTTACTTGGGTGTAGAAAGGGGTAACAGATGATTCATGAACTGTCTGCAGGGCTCTCTTGGCTGGTGCTGTTCATGGAGGAACCCCGTCTCCAAGAGCGAAGAATGAAGTCATTTGATTCACCGCAGGGTTTAGACTAAAGGTTTGTTTATGGTGGTTTAAGGAGATGACATCCCATTGCATCACTGAAATCAAGAGGCCCTTTCAGCTCACGGGTTATCAGAGGGGGGAATCTGCCAGAGGCCTCACGTCTAACCACACAGCGGCTGTAAATCTGCACCTCCCCGGACCGTTTGATTTGTTTCCGCCTTGTTCATTCGACACACGTTCAGCAAAAAAGAACATGAATCTCTGCTTGCCAGCAAAGCTGCACCTGTCAACAGCCTCCACCAAGGGAGGCTCATTTCATCCATTATCCCAACCGCTTATCCTGCTCTCAGGGTCGCGGGGATGCTGGAGCCTATCCCAGCAGTCATCGGGCGGCAGGCGGGGAGACACCCTGGACAGGCCACCAGGCCATCACAGGGCCGACACACACACACACACACACTCACACCTAAGGACAAAGCAGTACAGCCGAGTCACCTGACCTACATGTCTTTGGACTGTGGGAGGAAACCGGAGCCCCCGGAGGAAACCCACACAGACACGGGGAGAACATGCAAACTCCACACAGAGGACGACCCGGGACGTCCCCCAAGGTTGGACTATCCCCAGGGCTCGAACCCAGGACCTTCTTGCTGTGAGGCGACCGCGCTAACCACTGCCCCGCCATGCCGCCCTGACCCTGCTAACCACTGCCCCACCATGCCACCCTGACCCTGCTAACCTGTGCCCCACCATGCCACCCTGACCCTGCTAACCACTGCCCCACCATGCCACCCTGACCCTGCTAACCTGTGCCCCACCATGCCACCCTGACCCTGCTAACCACTGCCCCACCATGCCACCCTGACCCTGCTAACCACTGCCCCACCATGCCACCCTGACCCTGCTAACCACTGCCCCACCATGCCACCCTGACCCTGCTAACCACTGCCCCACCATGCCGCCCTGACCCTGCTAACCACTGCGCCTACATGCCGCCCTGACCCTGCTAACCACTGCCCCACCATGCCACCCTGACCCTGCTAACCACTGCCCCACCATGCCACCCTGACCCTGCTAACCACTGCCCCACCATGCCACCCTAACCCTGCTAACCACTGCCCCACCATGCCACCCTGACCCTGCTAACCACTGCCCCACCATGCCACCCTGACCCAGCTAACCACTGCCCCACCATGCCACCCTGATCCTGCTAACCTGTGCCCCACCATGCCACCCTGACCCTGCTAACCACTGCCCCACCATGCCACCCTGACCCTGCTAACCTGTGCCCCACCATGCCACCCTGACCCAGCTAACCACTGCCCCACCATGCCACCCTGACCCTGCTAACCTGTGCCCCACCATGCCACCCTGACCCTGCTAACCACTGCCCCACCATGCCACCCTGACCCTGCTAACCACTGCCCCACCATGCCACCCTGACCCTGCTAACCACTGCCCCACCATGCCACCCTGACCCTGCTAACCACTGCCCCACCATGCCGCCCTGACCCTGCTAACCACTGCCCCACCGTGCCACCCTGACCCTGCTAACCACTGCCCCACCGTGCCGCCCTGACCCTGCTAACCACTGCCCCACCGTGCCGCCCTGACCCTGCTAACCACTGCCCCACCATGCCGCCCTGACCCTGCTAACCACTGCCCCACCATGCCGCCCTGACCCTGCTAACCACTGCCCCACCGTGCCACCCTGACCCTGCTAACCACTGCCCCACCGTGCCACCCTGACCCTGCTAACCACTGCCCCACCGTGCCACCCTGACCCTGCTAACCACTGCCCCACCATGCCACCCTGACCCTGCTAACCACTGCCCCACCATGCCACCCTGACCCTGCTAACCACTGCCCCACCATGCCACCCTGACCCTGCTAACCACTGCGCCACCGTGCCGCCTGCAAGGTCATCCATTATGCCCAAATCAAAAAACCTTTTGTATTAGGTTACATTAAACGTGGACACAAAAGGTGAGGAAATCGATTTGAGTGACTGGGATTTCAGATGCAATATTCATCCGAACTCGGGGCATCGGGGTAGCGTAGCGGTCTACTCCATTGCCTACCAACACGGGGATCGCTGGTTCGAATCCCCGTGTCACCTCCGGCTTGGTCGGGCGTCCCTACAGACAACAATTGGCCGTGTCTGCGGGTGTGTGTGTCCTGGTCGCTGCGCTAGCGCCTCCTCCGGTTGGACGGGGCGCCTGTTCAGGGGGGAGGGGGAACTGGGGGGGAATAGCGTGATCCTCCCATGCGCTACGTCCCCCTGGCGAAACTCCTCACTGTCAGGGGAAAAGAAGTGGCTGGCGACTCCACATGTATGGGAGGAGGCGCGTGGCAGTCTGCAGCCCTCCCCGGATCGGCAGAGGGGGGGTGGAGCAGCGACGGGGACGGCTTGGAGAGTGGGGTAATTGGCCGGGTAGGGTGGGGGGGGGGGGGGAGCAAAAAAAATGTAACCGAACTCAAAATGCAAGGCCCATCGCGCATCAGTGTCTGAAAAGAAGACGTAATCTCATCGTTTACCGCTTCGCCCTCGATGGAAATGCCCGCAACGCGGCGTCCATCTTAAATCCAATAAGTCACCTCAGTAGGGGCACTCGTATTGCACCAGACTCGCCTCCCACCGCTGCATCTCTTTACCGATATAATACGGCACGCTCGTACCGTGTGATTTGCTCGGTGATTGTGATGAACAGTTGGAGCAGGGCTCTCAAGCTGCAGAGCGTCTCCCCCCGAAAGCCGTGGCTCCCCCTCACGCGGCTCCTTTCGGGGCCCTCGCGGCCATGTAAACAACCACAGCCGAGTGCTTTATGTGTCCTGCACGCCGGCCTGTCAGACAGGCTTTATGCGTCCCCGTTTGACCTCAATAATGCAGTTTATGAGTATGAGACGCATAAAACAGACTTTAATGCAGGCCATAAAAACCAGTGGCCTCGCGGTCCCCGGTGTCTTCTTAATGAACACAGAAGTCACGCTCTCCTTCATGTGTGATGAGAGGAGCCCTCGTTAACTCGGCGCTGCTCTTAAACGTCGGATGGTTAAATCGCGGGTTAGCGGCCTTGTCTTTAATCCCATTAACTTCACCAAACTCGAGCCCCGCTTAATTCCTGCAGAAATTGGGACCGGGCCCAGGAGCTCGCTGAGACAAAACAGTCCTAATAATGGGTAACATCTTGAACAAATCTCCGAGCCGAGAAGCGTCTGGCATCTTGAACACATTTTCAGAGATCCACGTCGGGATTTATGAAACCCACATCAGGGCGAGGCTGTTATTTAATCCACTTATTAGATTTGTAGAAATCCAATTAAAGGGTGACCCACTTCATTTTCTGCTGGAGGAAGTGGAGGACGTCGCGCTTTTTAGCTGGGGTGAACGCGCTCTTTTGAAAGGTCATAATGCAAAAGCCCCGTGATGGAGTTGGGGCGTAGAAGCTGTCACTCAACTGGCCGATCACATGATTCGCTTTGTGCACAGTGACTGAAAATGATCCATAGACGTCACAACGTAACTCGTTCCCAAAAATAAGGTTATGACGAGTAGTTTGAAAGGCCACAATTTTTCACTTGGCGACATTTGAGCTGCAAACCCCCCCCCCCCTGCGTCATACAGAGAAATTGCTTATTTGGGGGCGTCCGGGTGGCGTGGCGGTCTATTCCGTTGCCTACCAACACGGGGATCGCTGGTTCGAATCCCCGCGTTACCTCCGGCTTGGTCGGGCGTCCCTGCACACACAAGTGGCCGTATCTGCGGGTGGGAAGCCGGATGTGGGTATGTGTCCTGGTCGCTGCACTAGCGCCTCCTCTGGTCGGTCGGGGCACCTGCTCGGGGGGGGGGGGACTAGGGGGAATCAATCAATCAAGCTGCGTGATCCTCCCACGCGCTACGTCCCCCTGGTGAAACTCCTCACTGTCAGGTGAAAAGAAGCGGCTGGTGACTCCACGTGTATGGGAGGAGGCACGTGGTAGTCTGCAGCCCTCCCCGGATCAGCAGAGGGGGTGGAGCAGAGACCGGGACGGCTAGAGAGCGCGGTGATTGGCCAGGTACAATTGGGGAGAAAAGGGGGGGGTCCATAAAAAAATACATTTTTAAAAAATTGCTTATTTGGCCACCTTGCACATTCATATCAACGGGTAAAAAAAGAAGAAAGAAACAAAAAGGGGCGTGGTTTAATCTTGCCGCGCGCGTCACAAGCCGCCGGTTTTGACGTCGAGTCGGCGCGCAACGCGTCGCCGCTGGTGAGGAGGGCGGATGGAGAGGATGGTTTACGCGCAGGGGCGGTCATCTGCATATTGAGAGCCGCTTACGTTGCACGTCACATTAGCCCCCCTCCCCCCCCCCCCGTCCATACCGCGCCCGACCGTAAACGACTAGCCGAGTGAATATTGAGCGGGATTTGTAGAAACAAATGAATGGTGGGTTGGATGGCGGGGGGGCAGGGGGGGTAGGAGGGGGCAGGGACAAAACCTTTATTGAATAGAAAAAATATCTATATATTGTTTGCGTTGACCCCGCTTTTTAAACCCACGTGCACGGTAGAGGACTCGATTCATACCTGCATCAGGCAGTTCAGTGTTTGGTTTCTTGACAGCAGTGCACCCCCCCAACCCCCCCCCCCCCAAAAAAACAAAACCGTCTTCTATTGTTCGAATATCAGGTTGTTCACATTCACCCCACTCGTTAAATACACAAGGGCCCATCGAGACACGGGGCGCTGATTTCGGAAACGCCCCTGTGGGTCGTATTAGAGGGTCCACGTGGTCGTATGGGTGGGTTGGGTTGGAGGACCCGTAGGCTGTTAAGACACGACGAGAACCGGACTCAGCCTTCTCCGAGTGCTGCTGCTGCCCGACAACAACGGGAATAAAAACCTGTGCGTCGCAGATGACAGTATATAGGGAATCTTCTGCATAGCCACTGGCCCCCAAACCTGGTCCCGGAGCCAGCTCGATAAAACCCGGTGCACAATGTGGCACACTGCGAAATGATCGACGGGGTAATGAAGAAGCTAATGAGGGGAATCAAGACCGCTGCAGAGCCAATAAATCAACACAACTGTGCCCACAATGATATAGGAGCAATCAGTTACAATGGTCAGAGAAGAGGGGGAGGAGGAGGTGGGGGTGGGTGGTGGTTGAGGGGGATGGGTTGGGTGGGGTGGGGGGGGGGGTCCGACGCTGTAATGCGAGTCAATGTCAAGAGCACATCATGGTGCTTTATGGCTGTTCGCAGAGGGAGGCCAAAGCCTCGTTTTGTGGTTGTACGTGTGCACGTGTGCGTGCACGCGTGGGGGAGGGGAGGGTAGGGGAGGGGTAGGGGGGCAGATCCAGGGGTATTTAATAAAAATGAGAGTAAAATAACCGTGATAAAGAGCTCGTACCGAATGCATATGACCACGGGAGTTATATGTAAATTCTAACGGTCCACTCCAGATGAAGATCAATCCTCGCACCCCCGCCGAGGTGTCTGAAAATCAATATGGCTCCACGCCGGTCCGCACTCCAGTGAAGATCCCCTCTTGTCGGCATGCCAAAGCAAGGTCAATCAACACCTCAGCCGAGAGAGAGAGGGGGGGGGCACCTCCACCCATGTCGCTTCACGACAGCCCTCGCGCTGATTGAAGCTGCTCATCCAAATGCCACTACAGCCGCGCGACTGATATATCTGTGGTTCGCGTGCACCGAAACGGCCGTGAACGCGCCGGAGTTATTTCTTTATCTGGTCTCAGTCGGCCCGTCAAGCACCTGACTAACCTCAAGCACCCGACTAACCTCAAGCACCCGACTAACCTCAAGCACCTGACTAACTTCAAGCACCCGACTAACTTCAAGCACCCGACTAACCTCAAGCACCCGACTAACCTCAAGCACCCGACTAACCTCAAGCACCTGACTAACCTCAAGCACCTAACTTCAAGCACCTGACTAACCTCAAGCACCTGACTAACTTCAAGCACCTGACTAACCTCAAGCACCCGACTAACTTCAAGCACCTGACTAACTTCAAGCACCTGACTAACCTCAAGCACCTGACTACCCTCAAGCACCCGACTAACTTCAAGCACCTGACTAACTTCAAGCACCTGACTACCCTCAAGCACCCGACTAACTTCAAGTACCCGACTAACCTCAAGCCCCCGACTAACTTCAAGCACCCGACTAACCTCAAGCACCTGACTAACTTCAAGCACCCGACTAACTTCAAGCACCCGACTAACTTCAAGCACCCGACTAACTTCAAGCACCTGACTACCCTCAAGCAACTGACTAACTTCAAGCACCGGACTAACTTCAAGCACCGGACTAACTTCAAGCACCCGACTAACTTCAAGCACCCGACTAACTTCAAGCACCCGACTAACCTCAAGCACCCGACTAACTTCAAGCACCTGACTAACCTCAAGCACCCGACTAACTTCAAGCACCCGACTAACCTCAAGCACCCGACTAACTTCAAGCACCTGACTAACCTCAAGCACCCGACTAACCTCAAGCACCTGACTAACTTCAAGGACCTGACTAACCTCAAGCACCCGACTAACTTCAAGCACCTGACTAACTTCAAGCACCTGACTAACCTCAAGCACCCGACTAACCTCAAGCACCCGACTAACTTCAAGCACCCGACTAACCTCAAGCACCCGACTAACTTCAAGTACCCGACTAACCTCAAGCACCCGACTAACCTCAAGCCCCCGACTAACTTCAAGCACCCGACTAACCTCAAGCCCCCGACTAACTTCAAGCACCCGACTAACCTCAAGCCCTCGACTAACTTCAAGCACCCGACTAACCTCAAGCCCCCGACTAACTTCAAGCACCCGACTAACCTCAAGCCCTCGACTAACTTCAAGCACCCGACTAACTTCAAGCACCTGACAAACTTCAAGCACCTGACTAACTTCCAAGGGAGAAAAACAGAAATCAGCAGCTCGTGTTGTTGGTTTTGATCCCGAATCCTGAATCTTGATGCAGTAATAGTGAAACCTACAAGAAGTCTCGCTGGCCGATGGCCAGGGGGTCGGCCTCGATCGCCAGGGGTCGGTCCCCTTTAGTCGAGCGGTTAGCGATGTCGCCCTGTGGTGCCGTACTACCCCGGATCGAATCCCGCAGCGGGCGGAAATATGCTCGGCTACACTGGTGGCAGCGGTGGGATCCGGAACTCTCCGGAAGCGAGCGGACAGTCTTCGGAGCGCGGGAATAACAAAGAGGGGTGACTACTGTAACCTACAAAAAGACTCACTGGCCAATCGCCAGGGGGTCGGCCCCCTTTAGTCGAGCGGTTAGCGATGTCACCTCGTGGGGCAGTACAACCCCGGATCGAATCCCGCAGCGGGCGGAAACATGCTCGAGTTAAGGGTCTAGATAGACTCCAGAGCGGACGCGTAGTACCTAGGTTTGTACTACTTACTGGAGTCTGCTTGGAGTACGCGTTTCGCACATGCGCAGTAGATCGGCGTTATGCATTTCCTGGCACATTAACTTACCTCTGCTGGAAAGTTGGAGTCCGTGTCCCGGTGGTAAATGAACTTGGAAAGCCAGCTCAAAGGGGAAACAATGGTGGGAACACAAACATTCCCGCCTGGTGCACCGCTTCTTCCCTTCAGCTTCTTTCCTGCCTTCACGGATCTCTCTCAAATACTTCCATTTCTGTCGGCACACCCCCCCCCCTTCTCCCCCCAGGGTTTGGCAGTTTCCGTCCTTGAATTTGTGCACGTCTGGTTATCTTTGTAGTGTTTTAATGGCGAATTATAACGATGAGGGTAACGAAGGACCTCGTCACGCAGCCTCTCTTCAAAGTCGGCATCCATTTTTGTTTACCAGCGCATGCGCAGTTGCGCCCTTGTGCGGACCAACACATTTTAGGTACGCGGATGTCCACGTGCACCCTAGGCGTACACCCTCTGATGACGAAATTTACGTCACGCGGACCCTCGCGTACTCGCGGACGCGGAAAGTATAACTTGCGTTTAAGGGGCGTACGGGTGGCATGGCGTTCTATTCCGTTGCCTACCAACACGGGGGTCGCTGGTTCGAATCCCCATGTTACCTCCGGCTTAGTCGGGCGCCCTTGCAGACACAATTGGCCGTGTCTGCCGGTGGGAAGCCGGATATGGGTATGTGTCCTGTTCGCTGCGCTAGCGCCTCCTCTGGTCGATCGGGGCGCCAGTTCGGGGGGGAGGGGGGTAGCGTGATCCTCCCACGCGCTACGTCCCCCTGGTGAAACTCCTCACTGTCAGGTGAAAAGAAGCGGCTGGCGACTCCACATGTATCGGAGGAGGCATGTGGTAGTCTGCAGCTCTCCCCAGATCAGCAGAGGGGGTGGAGCAGCTCGGAAAATAGGGTAGTTGGCCAAGTACAATTGGGGCGACAAGGGGGGGGGGGGACTGAGTCACAGTAGGACCACTACTCTGCTATTAGCAGGGTCAGATGCCTGATAATGGGTAGCAAACACTACTCCCAATGTCTCCAGACATGTGGGGGAAAGATGGCAGCCTTGTGGGGGTGGGGGAATGTTGGCAGGGTTGAGTTCAATCCGTGCACGTGCATATAGCCGGTGGGGCTTGCCTCCACCCTGGGTAATGCTATTATATGGAGGCACATCCCTGGCGACAGAGCCAGACGCCATGCCCAACTACCCTCCAGTCAAGACCACAAAGCAAACAGATCCAGTGCCACGTGTGCTGACTCGCCAAGCAGGAAAGACACGTGGTGTGACCACGCACACAAGAAACACTCTACCCCCTCAAATTTGAATGACAATAGAGCCCATCACCCTCATCATCATCATCTTCATCATCACCGTGGCACGGTGCTGCGGGCAGGGCGCATTTCGTCCTGCGCAGAAGGCTCGGCCTGGGACATGACCGGCGTATTTACATAATCTGAATTAAATGTAAATCGAACCGTTTCATCTTGGGGTCTCCCCGGATTAAGAGGGGGTTAAAGCCCGCGTTTGAAAAGAGCACGGCTCTCCGGGGAAAATGAGGGCTCCATCTTCTATTTTAAAAGAAAGAAAGAAGAGAAGACAAGCTTAAGGCAGACTAGATGTTTGCAGGATTCACTCCCGACGCCCCCCCCCCCCCTCCTGCAACGGTGCATCCCGCCGGCTTGTGCTTATCATACAATTCACGTAAAGGAGGCTGTTTGGCCCTTAATCCTCGCCTAATTAAGTGAGCGGCCAATCTGCTGAGGCACGCTGCGGAGAGCCGAGGCCCGGTACCTGCCGAATTAGGGCAACAGCGGGCGCGCCCGCCCCGTCAGCAGACCAGCCCCCCCATTATTACCCAGCACGGCGAGACGGGGAAGGAAAGAGGGCTCCCCGCGAGCACTTACACCTCTTCATTTCTGTGGCCGTTCCTCCCCCAAGCTGCATGTGATGGTCCTGCGCCCCCCCGTGCACATGCAGCATTCTGCAAAACGTGCAGAATACTGCATGTGCAGTATCGGGGGGGGGCAGTTGTGCGTCCGCCGTTGTGGTTTTCTTACCGGGAGGAGGTGTGGTAGGCTAAGCCTCCTCCCCGCAGCCCCATCCCGTCTCTCTCCATCTTCATTACGGAGGACTTGGAGGCCCACACTCCTCACCGATCTCAACAATTACACAAGTTCCCCCGAATGCCTGTTATATTCCTGCATCGACTGGAGCCAAATTAGAATTAGATCATTACTCAATGAATAATGCAACACCCCGGGATCTATAATTAATCAAACAATCAAAATTAAGACTATAGTTGGCTTGGAAATAGGCAGCGCCATGCTTCAGTGCTTTGTGTGCGTGTGTGTTGTTGTGTGTGTTGTGTGTGTTTTCTCCCTTTGATTTATTCTAACTGCTTAGATGTAGCGCGGCCCTGTGGTATTCAATTTATGCTTTTTGAATAATCAGCGTTCGAGCCGAGAGAATTCCCATTCACAAGCGATGTGTGACCTACATATTAACATCCACAACCCCACCCTCCGCCACCACACCTTTAGTCAAGCCTGGCCTATTTGGGAACCGTTAGAGAATGTGGCTGCACCTCTTCTTTTCATGGGAAGAACAGCGTCACCATCCATCCATCCATCCATCCGTCCATCCATTATCCAACCCGCTTATCCCAATTGGGGTCGCGGGATGCTGCAGCCTATCCCAGCAGTCGCTGGGCGGCAGGCGGGGAGACTCCCTGGACAGGCCGCTAGGCCATCACAGGGCCACATCATCAGCATCAGCGTTCAGAGAGAGTTGCAGCATGCTGGTATTACACCGAGTCTATTTTTCCTGGTCTTTTTAACCCCACAGCAGGCTGCGATATGAACATAGTCTCCCAGTGATGACTGATGTTGAAGTCAGACAAGCAGCGTCAGTTCTGAACGCGGTCTACGCAAGGCTGTCGTCTTTATTGTCGTGTAGACATTTTTAAATTGCTCATCGCCTTACCGCCACAGGCAACGGACTCGACAAAATGGCTAAAAAATGCTGCCGTGCGTGATACGAGGCCTCTTCTTCACGTCATCTCCCCAACCGTCTGTTACGGAGGGCGAAGGTCTTCTTCTTCTTCTCCCCCCCCCCCTTTTTGTGCTGCGTGAGGCGGTGCTCACACGTCATCCGAACGAGACGCCGTACAAACAGCTCTAACAAAGACGGTTAGCGTACCGTTGCCATGGAGGACGCCGGTTCCGGTTCAGCGGCAGGGCGCGCCGGAAGTGGCGCCCATAATTCACGCAAGGTATCGTGGGAGCTAGGAATGAGATGGATGCATAAATATAGCTTTGGTAAAAGAAACACTCAACGGTAGGAAAAGTGTTCCAACAAATAAGGAGCAAAATAATCCAGTGATTCCAGTAAATTCTTTAATAAATAACATAGATATATAAATAAATAATATATATATATGCATGCATCTAGGAGTTGGAATAAAGTCCTATTGCATGATGATTTC
The DNA here is from genome assembly GCF_029633865.1 of Lampris incognitus. NCBI lineage: Eukaryota > Metazoa > Chordata > Actinopteri > Lampriformes > Lampridae > Lampris > Lampris incognitus. The sequence goes on from NC_079221.1 coordinate 5,658,123, forward strand.
CTGACAGTAATTTTGAACCCCATTGCCTTGAGTACAAAGCTGGCGCTGACCTTTGTGGCTCCAGTATGGATGTGTCGCCACTTAGTGGACGTTTAGAGCTGGTGCGCGGATCACAGAAAGGCCGGTCACAATCAGTCAACGGCAGGTGGTCTGCATGTTTCGCGTTAAACACGACAACCGTTGTGCATAATTATTGCGCATCTGCATATGCAAATAAGCGCGGGCCTACAAAATGTAAGCCCCGCCTATATGCAGATTTGCACCTTGAGCAGAAAACGGCACAACCTCTGACTTTGTGATGGAAAATGGACTGCGCTTTCAATAGTACCGTCTGAGATTAGCTCGGTCGTCTACCCCGGATGTAGAGAGAAGAAACGTGCTTATGAGACGACATTTGGATGGCGCTTTTAAGGCTACTGTAAGGAAAGTCTGAAGAGAATAAAGCAAAAGAAATCAGTAGAAAAATACGTGTCACTCACAATAAAGATCAGCCGGTTGCTTTGTGTGCTGTGGCTTCATAAAGTACTCAGTCCCTCTGCTTTTCTGTGTTGCAAAGTTAAATTATAATTGTTGAAGGGGATTTATATTCTACTTCTATCCATGCATACGTACATACACACTACATACATACTGTAACGTGCACAGATAAATAGACTCATTGGCCCTTGACTAAAGGGTCCGAGCCATTAGCCAAGGGCTAGTGAGTCTATTCATCCGTGGTCGTTACACATACATACATACATACATCCTCTCCGCCCATCCCTCTGCTTCTCTGCTGCTGAAACTTTGATCCGTGCCTTCATCGCATCCGGAATGGACTGCTGCAACGGCACTCTCTATGGCCCATCATCCAAAGTCCAAAACAAACTCCATAACATCCCGAACTGTGCTGCTCGCCTGCTCAGCCACTCCTGCTCCCTTGACCACATCAACCCCTGTCCTCCAGAACCTCCACTGGCTCCCTGTCCCACAATGGATCCAATTCAAAGTCCTTCTTCTCACTCACAAAGCCCTCCATAACCAGGCCTCATCCTACCTCACCGACCTGCTCCACTACCATACTTTTTCCCCCAGCCTTCGCTCCTCCAATGCCAACCTCCTGCCTCCACCACACAGGACCAAGCATCGGACCTCCTGTCTACACCACACAGGACCAAGGACCGGACCTCCTGCCTCCACCACACAGGACCAAGCACCGGACCTCCTGTCTACACCACACAGGACCAAGGACCAGACCTCCTGCCTCCACCACACAGGACCAAGCACCGGACCTCCTGTCTCCACCACACAGGACCAAGCACCGGACCTCCTGTCTCCACCACACAGGACCAAGCACCGGACCTCCTGTCTCCACCACACAAGACCAAGCACCGGACCTCCTGTCTCCACCACACAGGATCAAGGACCGGACCTCCTGTCTCCACCACACAGGACCAAACAACAGACCTCCTGTCTCCACCACACAGGACCAAGCACCGGACCTCCTGTCTCCACCACACAAGACTAAGCACCGGACCTCCTGTCTCCACCACACAGGATCAAGGACTGGACCTCCTGTCTCCACCACACAGGACCAAATAACAGACGACCTGTCTCCACCACACAAGACCAAGCACCGGACCTCCTGTCTCCACCACACAGGATCAAGGACCGGACCTCCTGTCTCCACCACACAGGACCAAACAACAGACCTCCTGTCTCCACCACACAGGACCAAGCACCAGATCTCCTGTCTCCACCACACAGGACCAAACAACAGACCTCCTGTCCATCACACAGGACAAAGCACCAGACCTCCTGTCTCCACCACACAGAGCCAAGCACCAGACCTCCTGTCTCCACCACACAGAGCCAAGCACCAGACCTCCTGTCTCCACCCCCACAGGGCCAAGCACCAGACCTCCTGTCTCCACCCCCACAGGGCCAAGCACCAGACCTCCTGTCTCCACCACACAAGACCAAGTACCAAACCTGGGATGACCAAGCCTTCTGGACAGCTGCCCCCTCCCTCTGGAGCCCCCTCCCCAAACATATCAGAGACCATACCGATCTGTCCACGTTCACATCCTTAATCAAAACCAATGAAAAGCAAAACCTCTTCAGAATTGCTTTTAATGTATGAATTTAATTTAGTTAATTAATTTAATGTATTAGTTCAGGGAGAGGAAAAAATATTTCGATGCATTGAAATGTGGAGGTGTAACAGAAACACGGTGTGAGAAAGGTCACGGGGGTCAGAGCTTCCGGAAGGCACCGTCCATTCTTCTGATATAGTCTTCCCGGGGATATTGACAGGTTCATCTCGATAGTTAATGGCTTTGCTTTGACACCTATAATACACCCGCAGAGTTTTATACCGAGGGTTAACAGCTGCTGACCGAGAGGACTGCAGACGCTGCTGCCGGGGTCGTATTTCAGTTTGAATGGAGAACCGTGGGACTAACTGAGCTCCTGCCCTACAGAGACTGTTATACTGAGCTCCAGTCCTGCAGAGACTGTTATACTGAGCTCCAGTCCTATAGAGACTGTTCTACTGAGCTCCAGTCCTGCAGAGACTGTTATACTGAGCTCCTCTCCTGCAGAGGCTGTTATACTGAGCTCCAGTCCTGCAGAGACTGTTATACTGAGCTGCTGTCTTACAGAGACTGTTATACTGAGCTCCTGTCCTACAGAGACTGTTATACTGAGCTCCTGTCCTACAGAGACTGTTATACTGAGCTCCTGTCCTACAGAGACTTTATACTGAGCTCCTCTCCTACAGAGACTGTTATACTGAGCTCCTGCCCTACAGAGACTGTTATACTGAGCTCCTGTCCTACAGAGACTGTTATACTGAGCTCCAGTCCTGCAGAGACCGTTATACTGAGCTGCTGTCTTACAGAGACTGTTATACTGAGCTCCTGTCCTACAGAGACTTTATACTGAGCTCCTGTCCTACAGACACTGTTATACTGAGCTCCTGCCCTACAGAGACTGTTATACTGAGCTCCTCTCCTACAGAGACTTTATACTGAGCTCCTGTCCTACAGACACTGTTATACTGAGCTCCTGCCCTACAGAGACTGTTATACTGAGCTCCTGTCCTACAGACACTGTTATACTGAGCTCCTGTCCTACAGAGACTTTATACTGAGCTCCTCTCCTACAGAGACTGTTATACTGAGCTCCTGCCCTACAGAGACTGTTATACTGAGCTCCTGTCCTACAGAGACTGTTATACTGAGCTCCTGTCCTACAGAGACTGTTATACTGAGCTCCTATCCTGCACAGACTTTATACTGAGCTCCTATCCTATAGAGACTGTTATACTGAGCTCCAGTCCTGCAGAGACTGTTATACTGAGCTCCAGTCCTGCAGAGACTGTTATACTGAGCTCCTGTCCTGCAGAGACTGTTATACTGAGCTCCTCTCCTGCAGAGACTGTTATACTGAGCTCCTGTCCTATAGAGACTGTTATACTGAGCTCCTCTCCTGCAGAGACTGTTATACTGAGCTCCTGTCCTGCAGAGACTGTTATACTGAGCTCCTCTCCTACAGAGACTGTTATACTGAGCTCCTGTCCTGCAGAGACTTTATACTGAGCTCCTGTCCTATAGAGACTTTATACTGAGCTCCTGTCCTGCAGAGACTGTTATACTGAGCTCCTGCCCTACAGAGACTGTTATACTGAGCTCCTGCCCTGCAGAGACTTTATACTGAGCTCCTGTCCTATAGAGACTTTATACTGAGCTCCTGTCCTGCAGAGACTGTTATACTGAGCTCCTCTCCTACAGAGACTGTTATACTGAGCTCCTGCCCTACAGACACTGTTATACTGAGCTCCTGTCCTACAGAGACTTTATACTGAGCTCCTGTCCTACAGACACTGTTATACTGAGCTCCTGCCCTACAGAGACTGTTATACTGAGCTCCTCTCCTACAGAGACTTTATATTGAGCTCCTGCCCTACAGAGACTTTATACTGAGCTCCTGTCCTACAGACACTGTTATACTGAGCTCCTGTCCTACAGAGACTTTATACTGAGCTCCTCTCCTACAGAGACTGTTATACTGAGCTCCTGTCCTACAGAGACTGTTATACTGAGCTCCTGTCCTACAGAGACTGTTATACTGAGCTCCTGTCCTGCAGAGACTGTTATACTGAGCTCCTGCCCTACAGAGACTGTTATACTGAGCTCCTGTCCTATAGACTTTATACTGAGCTCCTGTCCTACAGAGACTTTATACTGAGCTCCTGTCCTACAGAGACTGTTATACTGAGCTCCTGCCTATAGAGACTTTATACTGAGCTTCTGTCCTACAGAGACTTTATACTGAGCTCCTGTCCTACAGAGACTGTTATACTGAGCTCCTGTCCTACAGAGACTTTATACTGAGCTCCTGTCCTACAGAGACTGTTATACTGAGCTCCTGTCCTACAGAGACTGTTATACTGACATGTTTATGTTTGTTAGCTGCTGCAAACCAGAAAACTACACAGGCAACACCAGGATGTAATATGTGTCTTTATGCATGCTCAGTAATCCAGGTAAGAGGGCGTCCGGGTGGCGTAGCGGTCTATTCTGTTGTCTACCAACACGGGGATCGCCGGTTCGAATCCCCATGTTACCTCTGGCTTGGTCAGGCGTCCCTACAGACACAATTGGCCATGTCTGCGGGTGGGAAGCAGGATGTGGGCATGTTTCCTGGTCGCTGCACTAGCGCCTTTTCTGGTCTGTCGGGGCACCAGTTCAGGGGGGAGGGGGAACTGGGGGGAATAGCATGATCCTCCCACGCGCTACGTCCCCCTGGTGAAACTCCTCACTGTCAGGTGAAAGAAGTGGCTGGTGACTCCACATGTATGAGAGGAGGCATGTGGTAGTCTGCAGCCCTCCCCGGATCAGCAGAGGGGGTGGAGCAGCGACCGGGACGGCTCGGAAGAGTGGGGTAACTGGCCGGATACAATTGGGGAGAAAAAGGGGAAAAAAAGAAAGAAAAAGAAATGGTAACACACTATAATAAGTACACAAATGCAGCATTAGTTCAGTATCAGTAATTACTGAATTCATCATTTGTAAAGTGAGACATGCACCAGTGGTTAATGAGTATTAATAGATGTTTATAAAGACTTATTAATACTGCAATTCATGATTAAGTCAGGTAGTTACTAGTTGTTAGGTAAGTATTTTGTATGAGCTCATCTAAAGTGAGGACTATCTGTGCCTTACAAAGCATTTACAGGTGAGACTGAAAGGCCAGCAGCACCTTCAGACTCACAACAGTCTAAAGATCCTTTAGAAAGTGTAAGTACACAATTAACACACTATTTACATGTACATCTGTGCATGAATTAATCATGAATTGCAGTATTAAGTATTTATAAAACATCTATTAACACTCACTAACCATTGGTGCACGTCTTGCTTTACTAACGATGACTTCAGTAGTTACTGATACTGAACTAAAGCTTCATTTGTGTAGTTGTTATAAAGTGTTACCAAAGAAAATAATCCAGGTACGGTAAATCACAGAAGGCTGAATCAGGTCATCTGGACACAACGTTTATTGAGATAAACGTTTCATCATCAGATGAAGAGTGGCCTCTTCAGTCTCACCTGACTGCAGGTGTCCCCACCCTTCCAAACAATACAGTGGCCTAACGATATGCAAATTACCGTGACCATTAAGTGGAGTTACAGTGGCCATGTGTACTGTCCACAGAGGGTTGGGGAATAGTTGCAATCACAGCATTGTAAGATGGTGACAGATGTACCCCCCCCCCCGGGTTCAGGGGTGGTCGCGCCCTCTCCACATAGATGACCTCTGACCTCCTGTTCAAACCAGCCTTCCTCGGGATGTGGTAGTGGTGTAGTAAGTGTTGCGTTGCTGGGAACAGAATACACTTTAGTGGTGGTGTTGGCACCCTGTGAGACGTCATGCAGCACATTTTCATTGTAATGTGATATACTGCATGTTATGGTGAAGTAATGGCACAACAAACAAAAAACAGTCCTGTTTATGTGCTTCTTTTTATCTTAATTTGAGCTTTTCAGTTACATTTCTACTCAATACAGTTGCTCTTGACTGTTGGTGATTGTGTGTCAGTGACTCTTTAGGTAGGTTTTTTCATTAAAGTTACACACACACATATATATAGCCTTTAAAGTCTTTAATTGTCACTTATTGGTAACACATTCTAAGTAAAAAAAACTTAATTACTAGTGAATTAGTAATGATCAAGATGTCACTTTAGTATGGGGAACATATTCTAAGTAACAAAAACGTAATTTAGAGTAATGTAACACTATGAACACTTGTAGTTTTGTGTTGTTATGTAAGAACAGACCATATTCATTAAGTGTTAGTAAGGGAGAATAACTCTTCTTGTGGTACTACCACCTTATAAAGGCCATACTAAGCAAAGCATATTGAGATGGTACTACTAATAAGCAATACTTCTGAGGTTATAGAGGGAAAACTCATAGTTAATGGCTTACTGGTTGTATAATAAGGCCATGCAGAATAAGGCATTAATGAGTACGTAATAATGACCAATTAAGAGCCAATATGTAGCTAATTTGCATGCCAATAAGCACCTAATTAATGGTGACTATGTTCCCCATACTAAAGTGTTACCCACTTATTCCTAGTTATTTAGTAGCTAGCTGCTAACAGCAGTGCATCGTCACGCTGTTGTAGTCTTGTTTCTGCACAGTTCTTTCTCTCCCATAATGTAGGTTCACCTTTTCTTATATCTATATTTTCTGTGCCCTCTGCAGGGCGTTTGGCTGCAAATAGCACTGCAAACTGTACGGCACGACACACCTGGGTGAGTCTTTCAAACACACCGTCTGTTTGTCTTTGGATTGTCATGTTGGTTAATATACAAACGACGACGTCATCCACCTTTAGACACACACGTCTCATTGTCTAAAGACAGGATGTTGTGTTGCTGTAAAGCCCCTTGAGGCAAATTTGTAATTTGTGATGCTGGGCTATACAAACAAAATTGACTCGACTCAAGCCATGAAAACATCTTCCTCATTTATTCCACAAGGGGGCAGAAGAGACCACAAAATAACTGAAGGCTCGCTTACTGTAGAGCACAGCAGTACAAGTAGGCTCAACACGTCGGCAGAGGGCTCGTTGTCAGCTGCGGAAGTTGTTCAGTTTCGTGTTATTGTAGAAGCTGAAGCTCCTGTAGTGTATATTCATATAGTCACATTTGAGGATTTCCCTCTACATATGAGTAGTGTGTCATGTGATTCCAATGCTGTCTAACTGGATAAACAAAAAGAAAGCAGCGAGGCATTTAAAGAGATATTAAAAGGTTTATTACAACATCTTATCAATTTTAATATTTTTTATACAGAACTTTCACAAGTTACAAGTTCACTTCCAACACAGTATCACGCCCCTTTGTAAGCAGCTAGGCTGAGGTAAAACGAAACGAAACCTTCCAAAAATCCGAAAGGGGGAAAAAATAAAATCACAACTCAAGTTAAAGCAACTTGTTCAATGTTGTCACGGGAGAAACGGTTCGATTCCTGCAGAGAACTGTTATCTCATGCAGAAAGCACATAACAGTAATTGGTAAGGGGTGGGGTGGGGTGGGGGGGTCAGCGATGACATTTTAAGAACGTGTTAGCGTTTCATAGAACTACACAGTAGTAAGCCAGTACAGTCTAAGACAAGGCGGTATGATCTGAGCCGCTTCCTGCGATGACCGAACGTTCACAATGCTTACGAGCGGCGGCGGCGGTGCTCTAATATACTACATCCGTTTAGTGGGCGGAGGGGTGGAAAGAGAGCAGCACCTGACCGCAGTTCACTCCTGACTCCGCTTAACGGATGCTGACGGGATCCGTCTTTCACAACTGAACGAGTCTAAACTTCAACCTTAACTCGGCAAAAGAATGAACGTAAGGGCTCGGCTACTCGATCCAAACTAGTCTATATGGAAAAACAGTACAGAACACCTAGAAAGATCACAAACCGTGTTTCATTAATGATGTCATTTACAATGTCTTCTAAAACCGCGGTCGGAGGGAAACCGGCGCCGTGTCCTTCAGCGTGCTGGGTCTGACGCCAGAGCGGCGAACCGCCGCCTCAGAAGATGTGAAGCCAGAGGACACTTCCTGTATCCGGCAGTTCTGCACACCAGACCCGTCACGCGAGAGAACGGCACTCGAGCTGGTTTACACTGGAAACGTCAGGACGGCACACGAATAAGTAAACAATAAATACCGGCCCACAGTTCAGTTCCGCCGGCACGGTCGAGTCCTGAAAATGTTCTGCAATCCTACAATCACTGTTCCGGGAACAATCCCGACTACAGATGGAACGTCGAGGGAATAACACGCGGTTCTACTAAACCCACCTCCTCCAGTCTATTTTACAAGCAGAGGCAACCTCCGACATTCAAACCCCACAGTCCAGCTACACCACCGACTCACCCAGTTTTCAGCTGGTCTACAATCCCACGTAGCCATCTAACTTCCTGTGACAGGAATCATAACTACGCCTACAAAAGCTGCAGCTACACAACTTGTGAATGTCAAACTGTTAAAAAAGAAAGAAAAACCCGTCATCTTTTAAAATGTGCAAAATGAAAAGGTAAATGATGAAGGTGACTGCTCCTCGTGGAGTTTTACCATAAAGACGGTGCTTTTAGAGTCGTGGAGGAAAAGCAAAGTCCACATGAGCAGCAACACACCGATTAACTCTTGTCATGGGAGTCAAAATGAAAAACAAATATATAAATACAATCAATAAATAAGTGACACCAAGACAAAATATACAAAAAGAACATTTAGAAGAATGTGAATACATCATCACCTTTACACTTAAAGTGCCTTTTCTTTCTCTTCAATTCCAGGGAAAACTTTGCCTTTTCAAGAACGTCGCCTTCCGGGACACAAACCGGAGCAAACAGAAACCTACCAAACAAAGGAAACTTGCCCAAACTGAAGCTGAGTGGGAGTCCCGCGTCCCCTCCTCTGAGCTACCACAGACACGCAAGAGCTTTCCAGCATGGCCACGGTGAGCTGGATCAGCTTCCTGTGGGCTGGGACTGGGCGGCGGCGCCCCCCTGTGGCTGTCTCTCTTCTGTGCTCTGGTCTGATGAGGCAGAGATGGCTGGGGTCATGGGGGAGGGGCTGACCCCGTTGGAGGTACTGATGGAACTGTGCTGGATGGCCTCGTTTTGGGGGCTGCTGGGGACTGACATCTCCTCACAGCTCTCCTTCTCTGCAACTACACACACACACCAACAGGAGCAAGTCATATCACTATCATGATTTGATTTACCAGTCCTGATACAGTAGTGGTGACTGCTCTTGACGACCCGGTGAGTATTTATCCGGTATCCAGGGAGGCTGAGGGTGGTTCTCTCAACTACGCCTAACTGGATGTAAAACAGCAATTTGCATGTGGTGAATGAAAACTGTTTCATTAATCCCCATAATGCTACACCGAACCCCTTCCCTTAAAGCTGGGGTATGTAGTTTTTTTTATGGCGTCACTGGGCAAAAAAAACCAAAACCGTAACAACCTTTCAGCGTGTTGCAATTCATGTGGTCCGAGAGAAAACTAGACTTCCTGGCTTTAAACAAATCCAGCCTGGGATGGAAGATTCCAGCCAATCACAGGTAGTTTCAGAGAAGGGGCGTTACTACTGGCTGTTCTACAAATGCAGATGCACGATCAATTTGTGTCTGCCCTGCCTCGCCAGTCACTTTGTGGTTATAACCCTAACCTTAAAAATCACCAAGACGACACAAAATGGCTGCTTCACATGAACAATATTAGACATTTGCGGAAAAAAGTGAATTTTTTACAGGATTATCAACTACAAGTTTCACGAGTCTCGCTTCTACATTTCCTGGCTGTACACGAGTGTAAGGGGCTGAAGAGCAATGCGGAGGTCATTTGGTGGGCGGGGCTTAGCAAGGCAGCAGAGCGAGGCGGAGGGATTTGCATTGGAATGTTGAGTGTTGTCTACTGCAGCTTTAATTAAAGTTCCAGTGTCAATTTAAACCCACATCATAAGGGTGCATTACATTCTGGGGCATGTGGCAGAGTTTCCCATCCCTAACTGCGTTCTCATTTGTTTTTTGTTACCTTGCCAACTACTGCAGCGACAGATGATTACAGCACCTGATTTTAACGACGCCCACACTGGAGAGTAGGGAAGACTTGGAGTCAAAATGCCACCAGCTGTTAAGCAGTTACACTGAATTAATTGGATCCTAATGGAAAAAAAAGACTCTACTCTCATGCTCTGTCTCGTAAAGGAGTAAGGAGCACTATGATAATTAATATTGCTAATGATATGAAGTCAGCTGAAATGGCGCTTGGTAATTAATGACTGGATTTGGTATATGAGCACGTGAAATGCAGATTCCACAGCAAGGTCTGTGATAAAACCTGCATTTAAAATGACAACACACCAAGCGGCGTCTGCTGTCGCCTTGTTGGCTGGACTTGGACTGGGTGATTTAGTGCAAGTGAATGTCAAAGTGCTATAAACTGTCTTTCCATTTCTCCCTCCAGAAGGTTGGACAGAGTAAATCAGTTCAGGGTTTGGTTCCATGTTGAAATGTATATTATTACTCCTAATGGCATTAAGGGGGTGGCTGGCTGATATCTGAGCATACCAAGCGTTTCGAGTTCCCTCTTTGCCCAAAGCTCCTTTCTGCTCTCTTTCTGGGGGCTTTTCGCTGTAAGCAGATGGACAGCTCACTCTGCCAAGTGAAAGCATGTCCTGGCTTGTTTGTGGGGCAGGCTGGATAATTTCCCCCCACCTGCCATTGCTGCTCCTGGGCAGGATGATGAAGGGTATTTACTGGGCAGAACTGGACACAACACCAAGCTAGCTGAGGGCTTGAGGAGGGCCTTTACATGAAAAAGGCCACAGTGCAGTCATTATAACATAATCAAACTCACTAATGGATTCTACTCTCCACCATGCCTACTGTCATACATTACCCGTAAGCTGGCTTTCCACCTGATACTGACTAAAATTTACTTCACTTGTCAACAGTGTGCCAAAACTATAGGGTACATTTTCACCAGCAGGGAAAATATAGCTTTAGCTCCTTCAGGGTGAAAAGGAGAGGGAGAATAGAAACCCTTAGCAAATGCATGAGAAGGATGACCCAATTCATCTGTGAAGCCTGCTTAAAAGCCGTCCAGACAAGACCAAATGAGGCCTGGCTGTGACAGCCCACGCCAGCTTGGATGCCATCAGTCTCATGGTATCATGGTATACATGACGTGTGTCAGTGGGATGGTTAGCAATAGAGGACGCATAATGAACAGCCTCGCTTGAGGGCCACCTGGCAGAGGAAATGCTATCCAGTCTTGTCAAGCTTGCAGCTTTAACAGACTCATATTGGCGGCAATCATTGTCAATACAAGTCAGTAGTGGCATCTCTGGAGCACCGGAGTGATGAGCCTTTGACTGTACTTGTTCTGTATACCAGCCAGCCAGATAGGGATAGTGAGTTATGACCACAAAAACAAGCTGAGAGACCACTAGCTTGAGAACAGAGAAGCATAGGTGGGAGGGACCGGCTCTGGAATGGTGGCAATTAAAATGTATGGCTTGTTCTAACAGTGGCGCTCACAGGATGACAAAGAAATCCAGTAGCCATTGACTTTACACTAATAAGAGAGGAATAAGCATTTGCAGGGTGATGTCACCATCAGTTTAGTTTCGCAAACTGAAAAAAAGTAAATTTAAATGCAGAGGCTTCATAAGGCAGGTTAAACTCAGATTTCAAACATTTTCTACAGTGATGATTACACCGAGTTACTGAGGTGAGACAATAGCAGGTATTGTATATGTGCCACTACAAAAGGGGAGACTGTAATTTTCCATCCCGGTTGGGCTCCTGTCTTTTGGGAGCAGACGGCACATTTCCATATATTCTATCAAACACTGATGTGAAAAATCAGGTGAGAACTGTTACTTGTTCAGGGATTGCACCTGTGGCCTCTTGAATGGATTGAAACATCTTTACACACAGAAATGAGAATCTGTCTTCAACAAAGCTTGCTATAAATATCTCAGCTTCGGCAAAGTTTTTCAAACAGAGAGTGGCCTAATGTGTCCATAGCTCTCCCAGGCTGGCCTTAAGCAAGACGTGTCCGGGTGGTTAGCCGGGGCTCATTTTACAAGTATTTCCCTGGCAGCCCAAGGCTGGGAATAATGGAGCATTACTCACTGTGATAGCCAGACTTCTTCTGCATGGCGGTTACGGGGCAGTCTTTATGAGCCAGAAGAAGCTGCTTCAGTTGAGCCACTTCGTTTCTCAGCAGGGTGACTTCATTCTTTCAGAGAGAGCAGACGAAAACAGCGTTCATAAGACGGTAACTCCAGAAAATCTGTCGGATCGTAACGTAAACAGAGGAAGAGCGTGTGCACACAGTACAAATGTGCCGCAAATTTCTTTACCCCCCAAAATAACATTGTAGTGAAAGGGAGATTTCACTCCCTCGTGTATATTTGGTTAGATGTGGCTGAAAGGCAGCTTTAATACTCATTCTCCAATTGAACTAAAATCATTTCAACTGAATGTTCCACACAATATTTTTCATATCTGGTCCAATGTATATGAATTACATGTGGCCTGTTTTACATCAAGCATAAAAATCCCCAAGTATTTGGACTATTCAAGAATTTGTCAGGCCAGGGCCTCGAGCAATATGTTAACTGAGGCGCAAACTGCAGCGAAAGACAGACTGGAATCCCGAAGTTTAATCATTAAACACAATTTAATGTATTTAAAGTACAGTTTTAATTCTTCTTCGGGGGATTTACATTTGCGTGAACATGGCTTGGACTCTGTCACACACAGATGCATGTTTCATCAATGCTGGGATTTTAATGGCAAGTACAAATGAGGTCATAAGGTTAAATTCTTTGTACCTCCTCCATACAAGAAGCCTACACGTCCATTACCTTATTTCAGAGAGGTTCATATTTCCTCCCCTGAGATGCGGCCAACGGGAGGAGAGGTAACACTATAATGAACAAATGCAGAATGAGGAATGATGCACTTTTTTAAAATTATGTTGTTCCTGAGCAATGATTATGGGCATTTACTGGCGACCCACCAGCACATTCGTCAGAGGTGAGCCGTTCCAATTGTCAGCACAACTTTGGGGATGCAACAAAGATTTACAGTCCCATGTCATTACAACTCCCACAGGAGCCAGGGATTTCTGCATGTCGTAAAGAGAGCCACATTACGCTGAAGGTGACTTTAACTGGATTTAGAGCGGCTAGGGGCTCAAGGAACACCCTGTGGCAGATTTAAGCTCTTTCTCTCCTCTCCTTTAAAAAAGGACTATAGGCAGTTTAATCTATTAGTCCAAATGCAGCCAATTTATCTGATTCCATCTGTTTGGCCTTTGCTGGAGTTGGCAGGGGAAAGCTGCTGAGAGACAGATTTAGAAGGCAGCTGGAAAGACCGCATGTATCACATGTATTTGTCTCCATGTTCCACGCCTTCCGCCATGCTTGCTACCGGCGCCGCCGTGTACTCTGCCAATATGAACACAGGGCTTCCATTCAACTCCCTTGGGCCCATTCAGAACATCAGCTCATAGGCTGGGGATGGACAAGGTCCCCCACAAAAAGGATACTTCATCAATTAGAAAGACTGAGCACGTAATGACCTCCAGGGGGAAGATATAGTTTTTGTACTATCTTAAAATACAGAAAGAAAAAAAGTCAGCTTGGATTTGACATTTTCCACTCAAATTACTTGAAATATATGTTGCAAAAATACTGGGAGATTCGTGTCAGAAGGCAAATCCATGAGAGTGCCACAATCATCACTGCTCTGTCTAAGGAGCGTCACCTGTCTGTCTGTGGTAAAAACATTGCATCATGTTAATGAGTTTATTCACAGACTGTTGGGAGTCACACTTGTTTTTTAAGTTAGTGAATTAACAGAAATTGAGCGAATGGGCCTTGGGTGATGCTGGGAGCCATTTGAGCTGCCTGCTCTGACACCTCATTAAAAAGCTAGTTAAGGATGATGTTAAAGTAATTGTGCATCATTAGAGCCGGCTACGCTGATCGGCTTGGGCCATGTCAGCATGGGACTTCTTACAAAACCTGCAGCACTGATTAATGTCTTCACACAAAGAAGACTTTCATTCTCAGATGATCAGTCCTTTCCCCCTCCAATAAGTCGAGCCCTTCTTCATAGTCAACAAGGGGTGCTCTCTCACTGTACATCCACGCCCGCCATCCTGTTTCATCTACCTACGTTTATTTACACTATAGCTGGTTCACAAGGGGTGGTAACTCATGTTTGAACAATATTAACGATGTCAACCCATTTCCTTCCGCTGCCCTCCCTCTCGTCTTCTCCCCAACCCTTCCCCCTCTATCCCGTCTCACTCTGCTTTAGATAAATAAGACAGCGAGGAAATAAACACCACATCTCATTTAATTGTCTGGAACACCGATGTGCCGCACCCCAGCTCACACTTATCAACAGAGACAGCAGTTACATGAACTGTTTCGAACTTGTCAGCATCAGATCCTAATTGCTTCCTGCGAAATGAAGGTTCAAAAAGACACCTTTCCCTGAGAGATTTTCGAGGCCATTCAGTAAACTGCTGAGACAGAAGCGAAGACACGCTTGTGTGCGGCTGACATCTGGAGGATACATCTTTATTGACAGGGACGTATCGATGTAAAGGGCTCGCAAACCACCGCTGTCACAGGCGGCTCTACTTAATCGGCTTTAATGACTTCATCACTACAGACAGGGAAAGGCGTGTGTGCTTGTATCCATGCACATGTAATGACAATCCTGAACTTAAACAAATAAACAAATGTGTATGCTCACATGCAAACCGATACACTTGGAAAAACATGCACGTGTGAAAACATTAAGAGGAGGTACATGGGCGATGGTATTCTGCACAACGCTGAGGGCAAGGAGGTGAAAAGACTACCTGGAGTTGTCCATTCATGGAGCTCAGGTCCTCAGCCTTCTTCTCCAGGGACTGGACCCACACCTTCCTCTTCTGCCTGCAGCGTGAGGCCGCGGCCCGGTTGCGTTCCAAGAACTTGCGCCGCTTTTCATCTGGGTCTTCGCTTGTGGTTCTGCGCCGCCGACCTCCTGTGCTTGGGGTGTGTTGGGCAGGGGGAGCTGGAGAGGCCTGTGCACCACACAGGAAAACAGCTAGCAGGGCTAACCCACCACAGCCGAGATTGACCACTGTCATAACTATGCAGCATAGGAAAAATGGTACAGTACCCTTGTGGGGGATCAAATCATAGTTTAATTTCAACAATGGCTAACTCAGTAGCTAAGCTATGTTTACATGGTCACAATCCTTTCATTTCTGTGAACAACCGAAATAAGGCCAAAGCTGGGTGAGAGAATTTTCATGATTTCAAGTGACTGGATTTCCTTGTTCAATCCGGTTGACATAGATTCGTTTAAAATTTTGGCTGGCATATACAGAAAGGAACGGAATAAAATCCAGCCAGCAGTCATTTCCATGTGTGTTAACAAGCAGATAGAAAAAATGATTTAAAACGTATTGTAGGTCTGTTTATCACAGTCAGGCCTTTAAATGACATCTGCAATAGTGGAACCATTGTTTTCCAGGTTTGAATGGATTATTAGTGTGCCTATAAATAAAGCCACTGACTGAATAAATAAATGAATGGAAGTTTATTCTATGTCAAGTGGTGAAACCAACTGGGCAGAGGTGCATGCGTTGTATTAAGGTCTTAATACTTACAGGTGTCTCTGTTGTGGAGGTGGCGGGCTGCTGAAGGGACTGGGGACAGGTTTCCTCGGGTGGGGCCAGGTGAGGGACAGGGGCTGGAGCTTGGACCTGGGCCGGCACTGCAGCCGGGGCCGGAGGGGAGGGAGAATTTGGAGCAGCAGTGTGAGCTACAGAACTGCTCTGGACATCACCAGCATCTCCGTTGGTTACATGGGGGAGCTGCTGGCTTAATGTTGCTTTAAGTTTCTGGGAAGAAAATGTGAGACAAGAAAAACAAAACTGATACAAGCAGCAACCAATACATTCATTAACACAGAGAAACAGTGAGTGAAGTGGCTCAGGGTTACATTGTTCAGCTGTTACCGTATTTAATTCTATATAATTTAGGGCAAATTAAAAGGGTACTTTAAAAGCTAGGCTCTCAGCTGCCGAACCAAGAACCCAGGCAAACCAGGCAACTATGATGGACAAAACAAGTTGTCCTTTGAAGACTAATTTTACCTAAATATTTGTTAAGCTCCTTAATGATAAAAATGTATCAAAACTTGATCACTATTTTCACAGCAGGTCATACATGTTGGGAGAATTTTAGGCAAAAGACCCATAACGCAAAACAATATGTTCATAGGCCAACCAGTGCTTGAACTTTTAAAACATACAATGCATGCAAAAATTACCCGCGGTGTATATTTCTACAGACAGTGGTCCATAATTCATGGACCAGATATTCAAGCATCAAATAGTGAGTAAACAAGCTGAAAGTGAATGAGCCTTCCCCACCAATAACAAAGTGTGAGGGAATACATTTACATGGGAAAACAGAGGAGCACATTATTCTAACAACTACCTATGCCAGACCAATCTATCTACCAAATTAGTTTATCGTGTAATACCCTTCCAGAAGCTCTTCTGGCAGAAACAAGATATTATTCTCCTGGAACGGCCCAAAGAAGGAGGGAAAAGCCAGTCAGATTCATATTTCATCTCTGCCATGGAAACCTCATCAGTGTAATAACCCTCCATCTCATGGGTGTTATTCAACCATCTGCTACTATATTACTTATCTTTATTTTGCAACTAATTAACAGCATAATCTTCTAAATTCAGCAAGTTAATTATCATTATTGTGGTCTTTGCAGCATCATCAGTCCTTGTAAAGTGCTGTCTCCGCGGCCCCTTGAGAGTTGGGTAGGGGCTGGGGTGGGGGCAGGTTTAGCGGGGGTCTGTTTTCTTGACGTGGGCTCATTAGGTGTTTGCTGATGAGCCGAGTATTGTGGGAGGCACCAGGAGTGTTGGGGGGTGGAGATGGGGTGAGTATAGAGGGTGGGGGGTGTACAGGTCAGGTAGGATTCTGCTGAACAAAAGGTTCCATGCAGGGTGAAGCTGACTTAATGTGCCTCACTGAGCATGTGCCAGGATGCCCCCAGCTGGCTTCTGGTGGAAGCCACCCGCACCTCCCCCTCCAGTTGGCCCTAGTGACAGCGTGCTGAGCATAACGATGTCTACACATTTGTCAGCTTGGCACCCCTCGATCCCGACCCCCCCCCCCCCAGTCAGAATCATCAACTCACTCACACATGCACACAAACACATGCACACAAATAGCCCCCACCTCTTTATCGCGTACCTGTTAATTTCCAGAGGGGTAACATGCTGTGAACACTTACAGGTTTTGTGATCCATGCTTCATCACATTGCCACTCATCCACCTAATAACACTTCATATCCCAGCCCTTCAAGTATTGCTGCTCACTCTGGAAAGCTTGGACACAAGGCATTTCTGCCTGTACAACCACATAGTACCACAAAGAGGAAGGTAGAGTTCTCTAAATTCTTATGACATGGACAGCAAATCCAGTGCTGGCTTCTTTGAAAAAAATGTGTCTGAACAGTTAACAGAAACAAAGCATAGTGTAAGAAATATGCACAGAATTTTTAAATGACTGGATCCGTAATACAATTCAACCAACTCTTACCAGCTCCCTCATCTGGTCAAATGGAGCAACTGCTTACTTCTGGTCATATTTGCTGGTTGCTCAGTCATAATACCATACTAAACCAAATACTGAGTTTCAAATTGAAGTTTTAATCCATATAAAATCTCAAGAATAAATATATAAATATGCAAATTACCAGCTTGGCTTCTGATTGGACAGGCTGTGGCGAGGGAGGTCCTGGGATCCCAGGGACGTTAGGCACTACAGTGACAGGTCTGACAAGCTGACAGCAGAGACACAGGCAAAGACCAGCACAGAGAAAATTAGTCTTCTCCTGTGAAATGGCAGGCTCTACTCCCCCAACACACACACACACCACAAGCTCTCAGAGTTTCCCCATATCTCAGTCTCATTAGGTCGGATGGCCTGTTATTTGTGGAGGAAGTGCCACATGGAGATGCAGTGTGCACACTAACGAACCTCTGCCTGCCTGTGTGAGGGCATATCGACAGAGATGCTGACGAAAGGATGGAGAGGCACACGTTGGAAGGCCAGAGCCAGGACAAAGGGAAATGAGACCCATTGGTGGGTACTTATTTCATCTCATTTTCCCCTCTTTTCCCTAGTCCCCACAGACTAGGGCGATAGTTTTTTTTCCACCAGCTGCACAGTCATCAGGGGATAATCATTTGCTGTTCAGTGTTCAACACAGACTAGGAGAACTAGGCTGAACAAGACAAGCTCACATATAGGGAGTGGGAAAAAAAGAAGACCTTCACTTACAGTGCCTTATATTTATTACAATGCCAAAACATTATCAGTGGCAGCAGTAATAATTGGATTGCAAAAAACATTAGGCCTCGTTTCCCTGACTGCCAGAAATCAGTGTTGATTTAAACTGAACAAGGACAAATAGCAGTGAAGTGTCCTGGCCTGGAGCCTGCTATCCTTTGGCCAACTCTCGTGCCTTTCCCAGAGTGCCACACAACTGTGCTTTTCTAAAGTCCATTAGCTTACTCAACCTTCTCTGTGTTCCAACGAAATGCCAAAATCTTTGCTGCCAATGTTATAAATATCCCGTCTGTCCAAGATGAGCAATACAGATAATTGGCATTAATACATCACTAGAATGTGAGCTTAGTATAAATTGTGCTGGACTGCTCCATGTGGAATTGACTCCAGTTTTACTGAGTGGATCTCGATTCAATAACTATGGACTGTTCCACGTCTTTCTTATGAGGTCAAGTTAAGTTTTCTGATCATTCTGATTAAACAACCATCAAATCAATTTCTGTCAATGCATCAAAACTCTAATTTTAACATACCTTATAAATACATTTGTAAATTAAGAATTCAGATGGTAAATATACAACATACTAACACCCGACACACGCATGCACACACACAATAAACAATGATAACCGAATACAGAACACTTACAGGGATTGTAGCTGGAATTTGTACACTTGAGCTTGTAATAGATGCAGGGATAGCAATGGGCATGGTCTGGCCATTAGGGAGCTGTAAGAGCACGGGGAAAGTGCCAGACACTGGACTGTAGAAGGAAAGAAAGTAACCACTGGTAAAAAAGATCCAGGTCAAACCATTTTGTGATATAGCTACTAGAAAAACTAACACACTGATTGATGACAAGGATGGTAAAGAGCATTCTTTCTTCATGGCGTAACAAAGCAACAGCCAACTCGAGGACACAACTTGAACTCAAGCACCATCCAACAATCCCATTACACATAATCCTTGCGCTGTTTATCTGATTACTTCATGACAAAGTCACTACAGACAAAGAGCCAGGTGTTGCTGTAACATGCTCATGCAATGTGATAAGGACAACTGCTTTACACTGTCACAACAGCCAAAAACAAAGAAGTTGATTAACACAAATGGAAATAACGGCTTAGTGCAAATGAACCAAAAACAAAACAGTGGTGTGACTTCCTAAATATGGACTCAACAAAACAAAACTGCACAAAAATAATCTTAAAAAAGAAACCAAAATAGATGAGTTGATAAAAATCTATGAATTTAAAAAAGTAACATTTTGAGTTACTTACACTATAGGTCTATTAGTGGATGCGACTTGGGTAATAACAGAGCTAGATGTTGGCGATGGGAGTGCTGGCTGTATTACAACATTAGCCTCTGAGGTTGCTAGAAGTACATTGGGAACTTGGAGGGACGCAGGACGGACTATAGTGGATGTTGGCAGTGAGGTTGGCTGCAGGGATAAGTCCTGAAAACACCATATGAGACCTTAGGTGCATGAAGTGTGGAATTAAAATCATTATTTTAAGTTGAATTTCTTTTAGTGGCGAAATGATGTCCATATTTCATCTAGCTTGTTTCACTTGTTTGATAGAGAAAAAGGTTGATTGAATCAAACTAAACTAGTCAGTCATCTATTTAATGGACTAAGTAAGTGTGTATGATTTCTTTTTTATAATAATTTTGTGCAGTACTGTTAGTATTTTTCGTTTACCCTCTTTAAGTCAAAGAGGTTAAATCAAACTACAGCTATGTTTTAAAGGTGAATATTCCTAGCCTTATTGCAACAGGTGTGTAAGGTCAGTGGTAAACTGCCAATCTAAGTAGTGGGCCACAGTATGACTTCCCTGCAACTTCTCTGTGACTTTCAAAAATACAGGGAGTAGCCCCTTTACGGCCATTACCTTGTCATCATTTGTAGTAGATTCTGGATGGGGGAGCGGACTATCTCGATGTGCATCCATAGCCGAGTGTTCCTCCATTTTGTTTCGCATTACAGGTGTTGCCAGAGGTGACAAATCCAACGGTAACTACACAACAGTGAAAGTAATTCATCTTAATACGTCACGTTAGAGAGCTTAACCCTGGGAAACAAATGTAATGCGATCAGTTGACAATGGACAAGAGAAGTGTGGTGGCGAGAACAACCTTTTTGATGTCATCTTCCGTAACTTTTTTGAAGTCATGCTCAAATGGACTTGCGAGCTCGTTGAAGAGTCCAACTTCCTCACAGTTCTTCAAGAACCGAGTGGGTGTGGGTGTTTGGTCTGAGGGGGAGGAATCTCAGGTGAATACATTGTATGATGCCATGAAAAAAAAAAACGCCATTGGCTTCAGTGGCACTCACCAGCAACAATGACACTGTCGTTCCTTGCTGGACCAAACTTCAACGTCATCTCATGTTTGTGTTTATGAACGGCCAAGTGGTCTTCATTCGTAAATCGCTGAAGCAGGAAAAGGAGGTCTTTACACAAACCCCGTCTTTCGACAAGGAAACTTTGTTAACTTAATCAACATGTATAGTTATCCGGAAGTTGATTACCTGACCACACCCAGGAGCGGTACACAGGAAGGGTTTATCATCACTCATATTCAGGGGTTCCTGTAAACGGATGCGGGCAGATCAGCTGTGATTGTGATGAGCATTGCTCACGATACAATTGTTGCATTACAAATCATGACGCAATGTGATGAAGTCCTAATATCTGTCATCTCAGTGACCATCAGAGCACTAAACTAACGTTAAAACAGAAACCTAGGACGGCGATGAACAGGGTGAAAAGGGGGGGGGGCAAGATGGAAAGGACCGCTGACACGTTTTCAACACGGCACAGAAATGGACGGCGGGTTGGGTTGTTCGCGCTTCGCGCCTGAACAAAGCCGCACTCCAGGCGCTCGTTGGCTTTGAGCAGGTTCGACTAAACCCCCCGTTAGGCCCCGCAGGGCAGCGCAGCTGACAGGCGCCGCCGCTGAAGGCTGCGGAAGCAGTTCGCGGGCAGGCGCGGAGAAGCGTTCGGGTTCGCCAGGCGGTTCCAGGACGTAGTCAGAGCCCTTAGCAATGGTAAGCTAGCGCCGTCGCCATATTACGCGCTCCAACTACAGTTTCGAAAAAAAACAGGGCACGTCGACGTTGCGAGGCTGATACATCGCCATGATACGAGTCCCCCCAGCCAGCCCGCAAAAAAAACACGATTTTTCACCGTAACTTTGCGCTCTGCCGCCGCCAGTTTACGCGGACACTTACCCGCCGCCACCACCACCGATATCGAAATCCCGCGGCCGTGCCAAGATATCGCGAGAACAGCGCGGGGCTTTTCCGCAAACGTCACGCAGACGGCCCCGTGAACGAATGGCGACGAGCCACTGGGATTGGGTGTATTTACGACGGTTTTCACCTTCTACGCTTAGCTGCACCCTGGGGTGTCTTTTGCGTATTGTTGAAAGCCTCGCGAAGGCGCCTCTTTTCCTAGAAGGTGCATTTGCTTTGTGGCCTCAAAAAAGAATAATAAAAAAGGGCGTACTGGTAGGCAGACATTGGGAGTGGTTGGTACGAGAGAAAAAGCCCCGTGGCAAGGAAGCGAACGCTCCGCATGCTGCAGAGCGGCCCTCAAGCTGAACTGGCCAGGCCGGAAGTGTCTCTCCTGCAGGCAAAAGAGAAGAAGCCCGAGGACCTGCTTGTTGTTCCTGATGGGGCCGTTCAAGTGTTGCAGCTCAACTTAATTACCATTTGAAACCGTCGTTTTTAACACCGGTAACTGGTTACAATCTCATTAGTTATCGTATCCCTTCCTGTCCCAGGAGACGCAGAGGCTCCAACGACGATTCCAAGCGCTGTAGCTGTCACAAGCACACAGACACCAATTAAATTCATTATTCAAATTACAATAAAATTGAAACCATTTTTTTTAGCACCATCAGATTGTTCTCTATGTTTATTTAATGCCATTTACAAAAGCAAGCACCTCCTTGCCGTCTTTCTTACAGAACTGCTGAAGACCTGCCGTTGAACCAAGTGCATTAATATGGACCCTAAATAGCCAGCATGTGATGCATTGAGAAAATGGTAAACGCAAGAAGCCGATTCACAGCAAGTGTAAACAGCGGCTTTGCAGAAAAGATGACATACATGACAGCTCAAATGTATTGGCATGATATTCCAGACATACAAAATGTACTGCCATTTGTCCAATAGTCAAATACATGCATTTTAATTATGTAATTTCTTACATTTTTACAATACATGTTTTGTTTTATTCGACAGTGTCTAACTGACTTGAAAATGTACATTTCCATGAGACCAACACGGAACAATTTTGGTAGCCACAATAAAATATGTAGTCACATCTGTAATTAAAGTGTTCTATGACAGAGGAGTTTTACATAGCAAACAGGATAAGGAAAGCAACCATCAAACAGAAGAGACCCATGGCTTCAGACAGAGCAAATCCCAGGATGGCATAGGAGAACAGCTGCTGCTTCAAAGAGGGGTTCCTAAAAACAAAGAAATATTGTCAGGTAAATTCAACAAATTGCAACCAGGAAATATTTAGGTTCTTATGAATGAGGTGATAAAATGATCCGTATAACTGGAACAAGTCAATAAGCAGTTTAAGGTAATGTGAAGGGACAGAAACAGACCTGGCATAGCCAATGATGAGGCTGCCGAACACTGTTCCGATTCCAGCACCAGATCCAGCCACTCCGACTGTGGCAGCTCCAGCACCGATAAACTTGGCAGCAGTGTCAATATCTCTGCTCACAGCGCTGGTCTGGAAGCCTCTCAATGCAACCTGGGTGAGAGGGCTTTGTGGCATCAGGGCAACATTACTCTGAACAGGGAGAGAAGGAAGGAAAACATGAGACAATTATCAGGCTACAAACCGGAATCATCAAACTGGCTGCATACACATACTCCTTAGATATGGCTAAAACACAAATGCAAAGATTACACTTCTTACCTCTGTTTTGGCCTCGGGCCTGGACATCACAGAGGCAGAGAGGGGTCTGTAAAGAGCCCGGGAACCGGCACGGACCTGTACCAGAAACGGGAAGGGCAGGGAAGAGGAATACGTTGACCACACAGTTGACAGAAGTCGTTCAATACAAAAGAAGACAAAGCACAGTGGGCTGTCTTTGTTAATGGCTGCAGTGCAGACATGTGAGAGCAGGTGGAGGGAGGCACCTTGACATGTCATGTGTCATTGAACTAGATAAATGTCATTCATGTTACTTTATACGTCAACTAATCACCTCTTCAACGCTGACAATCCCATTAGTCTTTAGTGAACGAAACGCTTATTAACTCAAAGATCTTGCAAAGTACGATGCAGTCGACTTGACCATTGCTAGGTTTAAGCAGAGACGACCTTGGGAGAGAGAACCAAAACTAACCCTGATAAGAGACTCGACATTTCCTTACTCAAACGCCTGATGCACCAACCGATTCCATGAGTGGGCTTCACTTTGCCCTACCGGCTAGCAACAGAGCAGAGGGTTCGAGGTGACCTTATGGCGAGGATTTGGCAAATTAATACAAACTATAGCTATGCACTAGCACGCATTCTTGCAGATCTCCGTGTTAACGGCAAGCCTCCACCTTATCCACGGAGAGCAGCATGTAAAGCATGACGATCCCTGCCTCGGCATGAACTCAGCTGCCCGGGTAGCGTAGCTAGCCGGCTGGCCTAGTCTGCAGATACCCTTGCCAACCGACTACACTCAAGTTCAACCGGAGGCCCACACCAACACAGACCGGGACGCGGAGCGGCGGATCACCGCACGGAAGACTCGGCTAAAACCGGGGGTGGGGAGGGTGGGGGACACTCACCAGTGCCGGCGTGGAGACGAACTTTGCACAGGCGTACATCTTTGCGAATTTGGGGTCGTTTGAACCAGTCGGCGAAGTCTGATCGAAGCCCGGGACTCTCTAAAAATGGAAGAGCAGAGCAAAGTAAGGTCAAACGGGTGTAAAATCGCCCCACCGAGAAAATGAAGCCACTCGGACGAGCGTCGTTATCCCCTCGGTACGCTGTCCTTACTTGTACGGACCGATGTTCAAGTTTAGAAGAGGATGAACAAGGATTTACACGGATCGCCGTTATGCACTTACCGACTGCAGAGGTCGAACCACAGTGGACGAGTGCGCAGGCGCCAACTGACGTGTGCAGGCGCCCGGATGATTACGGAGGAAGGTTATTTCAACTCAACTTTATTGACATGTCGTTGGGACAACAGTCGTTTATATCGTCGAACTTTTGTCAGGTTCGTCAGATTTATTTTTTTTCTAACACCACCGGTAATGTGTGTTTTTGACTGAATATAATTACTGTGAAGAATGTTTACAAATTTGTTATAATTTTAGTTTGATTGGGCTATAATGTTGCCATGACATGGGTATAGAGATACTCTGTTGATCCAGAGTATCTCTATACCAATCTCATGTATATCAGTAGAGTATGAGATTGGTATAGAGACCGGAGCAATAGCGTATCAATAGAGTATCTCTATACCCATCTCATGTATATCAGTAGAATATGAGATTGGTATAGAGACCTGATCAATAGCGTATCAATAGAGTATCTCTATACCCATCTCATGTATATCAGTAGAGTATGAGATTGGTATAGAGACCGGATCAATAGAGTATCAATAGAGTATCTCTATACCAATCTCATGTATATCAGTAGAGTATGAGATTGGTATAGAGACCGGATCAATAGAGTATCAATAGAGTATCTCTATACCAATCTCATGTATATCAGTAGAATATGAGATTGGTATAGAGACCTGATCAATAGCGTATCAATAGAGTATCTCTATACCCATCTCATGTATATCAGTAGAGTATGAGATTGGTATAGAGACCGGATCTATAGAGTATCTCTATACCAATCTCATGTATATCAGTAGAGTATGAGATTGGTATAGAGACCGGATCAATAGAGTATCAATAGAGTATCTCTATACCAATCTCATGTATATCAGTAGAGTATGAGATTGGTATAGAGACCGGATCTATAGAGTATCTCTATACCAATCTCATGTATATCAGTAGAGTATGAGATTGGTATAGAGACCGGATCAATAGAGTATCAATAGAGTATCTCTATACCAATCTCATGTATATCAGTAGAGTATGAGATTGGTATAGAGACTGGATCAATAGAGTATCTCTATACCAATCTCATATATATCAGTAGAGTATGAGATTGGTATAGAGACTGGATCAATAGCGTATCAATAGAGTATCTCTATACCAATCTCATGTATATCAGTAAGTATGAGATTGGTATAGAGACCGGATCAATAGCGTATCAATAGAGTATCTCTATACCAATCTCATGTATATCAGTAAGTATGAGATTGGTATAGAGACCGGATCAATAGAGTATCAATAGAGTATCTCTATACCAATCTCATGTATATCAGTAGAGTATGAGATTGGTATAGAGACCGGATCAATAGAGTATCTCTATACCAATCTCATGTATATCAGTAAGTATGAGATTGGTATAGAGACCGGATCAATAGAGTATCAATAGAGTATCTCTATACCAATCTCATGTATATCAGTAGAGTATGAGATTGGTATCTCTCGGTCATTGTTCTTGCTGGATTCTTGCTCTTTAAACACAAGTGTGAGTCATAACTCAATACACCGGAATTTCACAAACAAAATCTACTGAAAACGAACATGGGCTTTTCTTGAAAAAAAAACAAAACTGGTTGAGTACTAACTGTTGATTATGTGGGTTGAGTGGTGAGCACAGAGCCCCACAAGTGAAGCAACACCAAATATAAAGGCTCTTTGCAGAAAGACAAATTAAGAAATGCAGTGTTGACTAGCACGTTCTTCAGAATGTGAGAGCAGACGAGAAAGGTTTATGGAGATTTCAGCCCAGATGCATCATTGGCAATCTTCATTATCCACATTTTTAACTTTCTCAATTGAACTAACAAATAGAATAAATAAATAACCAGATGATCAGAATAGTTTTTCACTGAAAGCTATAAAAGCCCTAATCATCGTGTTACTAACCATGTAGAACGAACGAACAAACAAACAAACAAACACAACATACTTCCCTGAGAGGGCTGGCTTGTTTATCAGAAAGGAAATTAAATCAAGTTAAATCTTGGTATTTTGGCAGAGATTGTGTTCATCCCTGCAGTTCTCCCACCCGTGGATCCAATTTTCCCACAAGGATGATGAGATTCACCTAACTCCGACCTCCTAATTTCGAAACGTCGGCTGGTCCATGGTTGTTTATGATATGGTACTCAGTGGGACATTCATCCTCCACATAGCATGAACTGAAAGACAAAATCAAACTTATGAACTTCCAGGTTAAATGAATCGGTGCAGGACTGTTTACTATGGAAGAGGTCCGAGAAAAGAGAGAAAATGTTTGCACACACTTTTCAAAGTCAACCCATCAGTTGCAAAAGGCATCTTTTTCTTTACATCGGGTAATATTTAGGGTTGTTTAAGGGGTTTCAAACATCAGAGTCAGAATCAAGTTGATTGGCCATGTGGGTTTGCACATATATGGAATTTGACTCTGGTTTCGTGGCTCTCTCAGTGTACTCAACACAGAATAACAACGCTACAACACAACAACCTTCAGATATATGAACAAAGACTGACTTCTACAGGTGAAATAAGAGGTGATAAGGTGCAGTGGTGCAGAGAATATATCAGAGATGCTGAAAAAGATGTTAGCAGGTTACTTACATACATGACTGAGGTAGATGGACGTGACAGAGTGTACCAGTATATGTACAATGTACAGTACAGTATATACAACATGTACAGTACAGTCTATACAACATGTACAGTACAGTCTATACAACATGTACAATACAGTATATACAACATGTACAGTACAGTATATACAACATGTACAGTACAGTCTATACAACATGTACAGTACAGTATATACAACATGTACAGTACAGTCTATACAACATGTACAGTACAGTCTATACAACATGTACAGTACAGTATATACAACATGTACAGTACAGTCTATACAACATGTACAGTACAGTCTATACAACATGTACAATACAGTATATACAACATGTACAGTACAGTCTATACAACATGTACAGTACAGTATATACAACATGTAAAGTACAGTCTATACAACATGTACAGTACAGTCTATACAACATGTAAAGTACAGTCTATACAACATGTACAGTACAGTCTATACATGTACAGTACAGTATATACAACATGTACAGTACAGTCTATACAACATGTACAGTACAGTATATACGAAAGAGCTGGATTTATTTGACAGTGTTAAGCGTTCATTGGAATGAAAGCTCAGTCTAGTTTTAAATACTCTGTGCATGAACACGTCGCCCAGATAGCAAAATTGCGGTGGCCCGGACCCGTCCCACACCCGACACCTCATCCGGCCCATATACCGCGTGGAATGATGGCACTTGGGCGGTCCACTCCGGTTTGCCAGATCTGGGCCAAAACCAAGCTATAGTAATGCCACATTTGCCAAAGGTGGTCCATATTTGTTTTGTGATATTTGGGCCATATTCACCATTTACCCCACGGGCCACTTCAGGGTCACGTCCAGATCACATGTTGCCCAGAGCACCGCGTCTTTGCCAAAAAAAGCCCACATTTGATTTGGCATATTTGGGCCATATTTGCTATTATACATGTGGGCCACTTCAGGCTCCCATCCATTTTGTCAGGGCCAGAGGAGGCCATCAGTGCCGCATCATTGCCTGAAGTGGCCCACATCCGGATGCTGTCTGGGCGGGGTGTCAGCGGCTGCCCCTGCCTGCAAAGTCTTCAAAATGCTCTAATGCACAAGACTTTAAAGACCTAGTGAGTCTTTAAACAACTGCTCCTCCAGATAGACTTTTAATACAGAAATATCAAATGCAGTAAAGCGTAGGCCGCGTGTCATTTAACGCTTTCATAACTAAACATCCAGCTGGGACAAATTGTTGGAAAGCTCGGTGGTAAAATATCAGGAATCCGGAACATTCATTTGTCATCTCGTTTAATTTCATGTACGCAAGTGCATGAAATGAAACGAAAGATTGTTTCCCCAGCCCACAGCAGTGCAACACAAAGACAAAAGCACACCCAAAAACTACATGAAGACATATACCCAACATATCAACAACAAAATACAAAAGATTTACTGTCCAAGAGAGCGAACACCAGCCAGGATGACTGTCGGAACCGCCGGTCTGCATGGGCTAGCAGTTAGCTTAGCCTGCCCCGCTTCCGCATGCTGTCAGATCGCCCTCGGCGTTTCCTCTTCGGGCATAGCTCCGGGCAGGGCCGTGGTCCCTTGGCCCACAGGACGCAGCAGACCAGGCTCTCCCAGCCATCAAACGAAGACAACTTAGACGCAGACGTGGGCAAAGACGCCGCATGGACGGTACTGGGTGAGGCCGCCGCAAACGTGAGTCCATGCAGCCATCTTCCCACACCGGAAGCGGGAAAGATATCCTTGAATCGACTCTGTGCACAACTGTAGTCCACCGACTTCCGGTTTCCACTGCAGCGGTCACACCAGTTTCCTGTTTGTTGGCGCGTGCTACTGACAATGGCATATTTTTCGCGATGCCTGCAAGACTTGCCAAGGATGAATGTCCACGACAGGCACACAACTGTCGACAAACTTCCACCTGCACCTACCGGCAGACGGGTGAGAAGTTTCCAGGTGTACATATCCTAAGAACTGGCGGCCTGTCCAGGGTGTCTCCCCGCCTGCCGCCCAATGACTGCTGGGATAGGCTCCCCGCCACCCTGTGTAAGGATAAGCGGTTTGGATAATGGATGGATGGTTATGATATTCACCATAGTTTGACATTTCGAATCTGACGGTAAACATTTCTGTCTCAGCGAGAGTTTTGACAGGGAAAAGCGGAGACTATCTGTGAAGTTGCTCTGCTTACCTTTCAAACAACATGACACGTCTTAAATGTTGATAAATGGCAATAGTGGGGAATGAAAACATCTTCAGAAGGACCAAGTGTCCCAGTCCTGATGGCTGAATGACGATGAACAGAAAGGCCGCAGTGATGCCCCTCCCACAGACGCTGCATGCAAATGGCGGCGTGTGAAAGCCACTTTATTTGTCATTGTATTCTTACAGTGAACGTGTTCTCTGCATTTAACCCGTCTTATTGTATAGGAGCAGTGGGCAGCTGCAGCGCCCGGGGACCAACTCCAGTTCTTCTTTCCATTGCCTTGCTCAGGGGCACTGGCAGGAGTATTAACCCTATCATGCATGTCTTTTTGACGGTGGGGGGAAACCGGAGCACCCGGAGGAAACCCACACAGACACGGGGAGAACATGCAAACTCCACACAGAAAGGAGCTGGGACGGCCTCGGGTTCGAACCCAGGACCCTCTTGCTGTGGGCCACCGTGCCGCCCCTAAGTGGCTTGGATAATGGATGGATGGATCTCTTCGCCATAGCAGCCAACTATGGAAGAATGAGGCCAGTGGTAGCAAGTCTGAAGAAGCGGTGATCTATAAATGCATCAGACTAAGCTGCTTGAAAACCCTTTTCCAATCGATATTCCAACATCAACAGCATTCTGGTTCAACCGCAGTTTTTGTTCGGCATTACGGGGAAGGTGCTGACACAATGACGGTGGTGTATGTTGAAAGGCTCTCTGGGGTTTGAATGGTTAAACACCAAACACACAATGATCTTTAGGATTGTAGCTTTAACTAAGTTTAATAGGCGAAATACTTGTTTACAGCGGCACAGTGGTTAGCACAGTCGTGTCCCAGCCAGAAGATTCTGGGTTCGAGCCCTGGGGTAGTCCAACCTTGGGGGTCGTCCCGGGTCGTCCTCTGTGTGGAATTTGCATGTTCTCCCCGTGTCTGCGTGGGTTTCCTCCGGGTGCTCCGGTTTCCTCCCACAGTCCAAAGACCTGTAGGTCAGGTGAATCGGCCGTACTAAATTGCCCCTAGGTATGAGAGTGTGTGTGTGTGCCCTGTGATGTCTCCCCACCTGCCGCCCAATGACTGCTGGGATAGGGTCCAGCATCCCTGCGACCCTGACAGCAGGATAAGCAGTTCAGATAATGGATGGATGGATGAATACTTGTTTACTTTAAGCATTCTGCAGCTGTTTACTCATGAATTATTCACGATTCAGCAGGGATTCAAAAAAGACTAATATATGTTCGTGCCTCTTTTCCTTTTTTTACTTTATTGATTTCCATCCACTTATTACAGCACCCATTGAAATGGTACTTATTTATTATGTATGCCTGGCGAAGAGTTAATTGAACAGCTACACCTGTAAGACAATTGGTAAAATGTGCCGTTCACACCGCGGTTGCCGGTGTGCATTGTGTAGGCTCTTGCACATTAATCAACACGTCCGTTGACCATGACTGAAGGATACTTAAGATCCAGCTAATACTCGAACATGTGGTTAGTAAACGCTTAATCACTAGCTAATTAAGCATTAGTACGTGACCCATCATTTGAAGTGTTATCAGTTTCTCAGCACACATTCGCCTGTCATTTTCATTCGCCTCTCCTCCCCAAATGACCCCTCGCGGTGTGGAATTTAACGTGTTATCCGGAGGGAGGGGCGGCTCTGGGACCTGCTCCTGCATCTCCGAGGCCGAGGGTGGAGCTGTAAACTACATACACCGGGCGGATTTGTAATCTTGATGAATGACTCTGCAGCAGCTGGCCTGTGATGGAAAGGTAATGAGCACGGGGAGTCTTTCTTATGCCGCATGCTGGCTTTAACCGAGCAATCTCCCACTGGCTCCTGCGGTATGATCTTTGCAGTTTCGTGGGGGAAGACGAACTCATAAGACACTTAATCTCATGAGCACAGAACCAGTCAGCAGCTCATAAAGGTCCCAGGAACGATGAAAGACACAACAGGGCAGATAGTAAACCTAACTCTCTTCTATTTTCATCTGCTCCTTCCTGTTCACAGCCCTTTTTTGTTGTTGCTGTTTGGGCACGTTTGCTAAAATTGGAGCTGTGAGCTTTTCAATTCAAACACCTATTTAGTGTGATTGCAAGTGATCCAAAAAGATATATTAAACATGTAAAGAAACAAAAAAAAACACTTATCTCACAACCTAAAACCTTGGCATAATTAGGTAAAATTGTGCTCCGTACCATCATGCAACTCATAAAATATTTCATTAGTGTATAAATGTATATTTCTGGTATGATTAGCCTTTCTTTTTTTTAAAAATTCTGAATACATGCATACTGTAGTTACAGGCTACTTAAAAGCCTCAATATGAAAGATACTGATTCTTTCAGCACTCCAGCAGAGGGCGCAATAAGGTCTAATGTCTCCAAGGCTTTCCTTCCACAGAGGGGTCTGAAAGCAACGCCTGAGCACTACAGTGCAACAACAATTAAATTCCTTCATAATGGCACGACTAGCAGAGAAATAAAATGTCTTTTTCCCCCTGACTGAAGACACACAAAAAAAGGACCTCTTACTTCATTTATGGGACACCTCATGCCGGCCCAAGTTTTGCTCTCTAATTTGCAAAAACAAAGCTCGGGGAACAAAAGAATGACGAGAGACGACCCGCTTTAATTGAGCGTTGTTGAAATTGCATTTCTGTTTAACGCACGTCCAGAGGATGGACTCGGCCTAGCTGTAAGATAACCTTATATAGGTCATAGCTGTCTGTATTGTAAAACACGAGCATTAACAAAACATTAATTGGTAGACAGCCCATATCAAAACGGTCGTTAACTACCTGAGGTCACTGTCACATTGTCTAATTAACAGGGCAGCGGTTCCTTGGTCCTACATGGCTGTGGAAGGTGGAGAGAGCGGTACAGCCCCCCACCCCCGCCCCCCACCCTTTACCACCCGCCCCCCACCTCCTCCCACCCGGAGGCACGCACGCACTCGCTGTCTGAGTTCTTGCACAGAACACTCTGAAACATTCCATTTGCATGCCTGCCCCATCAAGCTGGATGCACTCAGACTCGTAATAAAAGGCATTGACCCCCTTAACCTTTATGAATTACAATTTGTGCCTGCAGCACGTCCTGTCAGAGGCCTCAGAAATGCAGGCACCTCAGCCGGGGTGTGTGCGTGTTGTTTTGCAGTTGTTAAGGAGAGGGGAAAAGGTTTTTACAGCTCCTCGTCGGAGCTCCTGACAAGCCGGGAGGAGGCGGTCTGACAGCAGAAGCAGGGCAGGGGAGGACTGCAGTGCTGCTGATGGCTCCATGCTAATCTCCAGGCCCCGGAGGTGGCACAAAACCGAAGAGACTCGCATCCTCGGTTACGCCAGGGATACATTGGCTATTGCACTGAAATTCATCTGTAGTCTATGATCGGCCTTTAGGCTGCCTTCCTCTTTGTCTGAAAGGACTCAGATGCTAACCTGTGATTGTTCGCTCTTCTGCAGATCATGTAAAGCAGGTTGATACCCATAAAAATGCTAATTGGAGCAATTAAAAGATGGAACTAGATTGTGGCTTTCCCTACAGAACAATTCTCTATGGGCAATTCTCTGTCACAGCAAATAGTCTACACCACAGACACAAGCTACCCGAACCTCGTTCAGTCTGAAACAACTGTGGATGAACTGTCGAACCTAACTTGACTTAGACGTGTTTGTTGTTATGAGCTATCGAAAGCCGATAAACGGTAGATCAGCGTGATCAACATGATCACCCAGACAAATCTGATTCAAACAAAATCTACCAAACCAGCATCTCTGCTGGCCAGTAATTTAAGCAAGCAAGCGAGTAAATTCAGTGGGTGATAAATTTTGGAGCTGAAGTGGTTTCAGGGAAACTCTAATAATACCAACCAATCCTGGCGTAATATATATTACATGCTGATCCAAGAAAGTTATAGCTATTGGCCAAGTGATAATTCTTGAGCTTATGGATCTGATGAAGGTTTAATAGTTTAATTCCGAGTCCCAACCCCATTAAGTATAACACTGGTGTCAGACACAGCTGACGCGGCCAGCCAGGAGGGACTAAAACCCATGTGGATTTTAATCAAGAGAAGCATTAACATATGTTCCTTTGTTTAACGGCGGAATTGTGATGACCTTTCAGAATCTAGCTAATTGTTCCTGTCAGAGAAACTGTCCGATTGATGATGCGCCAACGCTCGGAAAATGTCCAATATACCCAGAATTGCCCCATTTCAAACGATAAAACAGGTAGAAATAGTGGCCATGAGTTGCTTTTCCCTCTTGGATCAAGAAATTATTCTCCCACTGAAAACTATGATACATTATTCCTGAGGGTGATGGACTTTGAAAGAAAACTGTTTTCTTTCCCTTTGCTCGTATATATCAAATGGCATAATGAAAAGCTAATGTACTACCTTTTACTTTCTGTATCCATCAAATCAAAATTATTTTGTGACCCATGGGTGGAACAATTGTCTGCAAAGAAAGAGTTATACCAAGAGCCTTGCAGGAAAATGAGCTTGAGCTGAGATGACAATTACAAGACAGTGATCCGTAGTGGTACTTAGGCTGCTATTCATGTTGCATGACAATTTTTCAAGAATAAAAGATGGGAAAAAACCCCCATTAAATTTGGTGATCAAGTGCAGTTTAATTGTTCTAAGAGCTGCATTCAGTAACACTATAATAGCTACACAAATGAAGCATTAGTTAAGTATTAGTAACTATTGAATTCATCGTTTGTAAAGCAAGGCATGCACCAGTGGTTAGTGAGTGTGTTAATAGATGTTTTATAAATACTAATACTGCATTTCATGATTAATTCAGGTAGTTACTAGATGCGAGGTAAGTATTTTGCATGAGCTCATGTAAAGTGAGGACTATCTAGTATGCCCTACAAAGCATTTACACATGAGCCTGAAAGGCCAGCAGCACCTTGAGACTCACAATAGTCTAAAGGATCCTTTAGGTCAGTGGTTCTCAACCTTTTTGGGGTCCTGGACCCCCTGCGTATTTTTGATCTACCCTGAGGACCCCTCCACCTGATCTTGGGGGAGGGGGGTTGCAATTTGATAGAAACAGTAGAAACTGCATTTTAAATTGCATTATAGCATTTATTCACTCTTTGGGGCAAAAATAAGAGCTTTCAGTTGTAACTTTCAGATATAGTTAACAAAACAGAATTCTTATGCAGTAACTTTCAGATATATGTAACAAAACAGAATATGTATTCAGTAACTTTCAGATATATGTAACAAAACAGAATATGTATTCAGTAACTTTCAGATATATGTAACAAAACAGAATATGTATTCAGTAACTTTCAGATATATGTAACAAAACAGAATATGTATTCAGTAACTTTTAACAATGCAAACGGGAGCGAGATCTCTTATTAAAATACAATAAATTACACTTGTGAAACAGATGTAATTAGAGAAAAAAGTCCTGTTACCCTTTATAGTTTAGGTAGATAAAGGTCTCGGTCACATTTGAGTAAAATAATCCTATTTCTATAAATGTCATAGGATCTTTTTTTTAAAGATATTTTATTTTCACGGACCCCTTGCAATTACACCACGGACCACTAGGGGTCCGCGGACCCCCGGTTGAGAAACACTGCTTTAGAAAGTGTAAGTACATGATTAACAAACTAATTAGATGTAGATTTGTGCATGAATTAATCATGAAATGCAGTTTTAATAAGTATTTATAAAACATGTATTAACACACTCACTAACCACTGGTGCATGTCTTGCTTTACAAATGATGAATTCAGTCGTTACCAATACTTTACTAAAGCCTCATTTGTGTAGTTATAAAGTGTTACCCTGCACACCAACAAGTCCACCAGATCTAAGTTTTTGCAGGTACTTGTTGTGTTTTCACTCCTCAAACGCCTCAAATTTCCTTTGCATCTGTAGAATCGTTACTGCCACCGAACAAGCCTCTGCTTAAAGCGCCGTTGTGTACTTTGTCTATCAATTTGGTGAACAAGTCGTGATGCTTTATTTGTGCACAGGACATGCTCGCTGTTGCGTCACCCAATAAAGAAGCGATACTTACTTTATACTCTCTTTATCGTCCAGCCTCTCGCTCCAGTACATTCTCGCCCCCCCCACTTCCTGTCTCTGTTCTCGCGATATCTTCCACTACGCTACACTCGCGAAGGCTGGACAGAAATGAACGCAGGACGCTAGATTTGTTTTGTTTTGGGTTTTTTTCATCGGCAATGGACCCCACGTATTTTGCTGCAAAAAATCTACCGCACTGCTGAAGAAATAATAATAATAATCTAAAATCACGCGTAATTGGGGCAGCGTCCATGAGCGGCATTATTGGGGCAGCGTCCATGAGCTAAATTTAAGCCATTCCCGAACGGAAGCGGAAGCTTCGCAGCAAACGGAAGTCAGACATCGGATGCACTAGATTACATTTGACGTAAGCAGTTTGTTGTAATTTTCTTCGCGTAATTTTTTTGTTGCCGTTTCCACCTATGGCAGCATATACGTGAGTTGGTGTTGTAAACACAGCCATGCTGTGCTGTCTAACGTGCTCCGCATGTCTGACTTCCTGTGACGCGTCCATAGCGACAGCGATGCTGTGAATCACTCGGACGCTACGGACGCCTGACCAAGCCGGAGGTAACACGGGGATTCGAACCGGCGATCCCCATGTTGGTAGGCAATGAAATACACCGCTACGCTACCCGGACGCCCCTAAAATCACGCGTTCATTTTCAGCGTATCTCGTAGCTTGCGTCATTTCGTGCGCGTGGATAAAGGATCACGTCTTCTTCGTTGGTATTGCGACAATGCTGCCATTGATTGTCGCACCAGACTATATAAGGAGATAGCAGTGAAATGAAGTTGTGTATTGAGCCTCTGAAGGTCTCAAATTGTTGTTTAAACACTCCAGATCTTCGTAAGTTGGTAAGAAAATTACACGTTGTCGCTTTAAATCAACGAGCTTCCAACCTCAGTCGGTCCCAACCGGAACCCCAAGGGTCCACCAAGAACCCTTTTTTTACTTAGAGTGCAGATGGCCTTCAAGAGGCTGGTCCAATAATCCACAATAGGAGTGGCCAGACAGTTCCCTAATACAGCTGGAAATCATCCTGCAATAATGCACCAAGCATTCTTTATCTCTGAAGGATTTAAAGGACATTAGTATTCATAAAATTGATTTTCCCACAAATCCATAATAACGCTGATCTTCGTGCTGCTGGCGAGCAAAGTGGTTGGGTGTGGGGTAAGACGTGCTGAGGCTTGCAGTATCCTTTTTGTTTAATCCTGTGTTTTAATGTCAGACTGTAACACATCTGAATTCAAACATCGTATGTCGCGTGTCACGTACAGATAGTGTATAGTAATAAAGTTCTTCATAGGGATAATGGTACTTTGTACTTTGTTGAGGACAATGGGAACATCATTACATTTTTAACCTTGCATATCTGAATGCACTGCTAAGCAACATAAACTTAATGTATGGCGCAGGTTTTAATTACAGTTGACCTATGAGGAAGTAAAACCAACCCAGACAGCATCCGGATGTGGGCCACCTCAGGCAATGATGTGGCACTGACGGCCTTCTTCTGGCGCTGACAAAATGGATGTGAGCCTGAAGTGGCCCACATGTATAATAGCAAATATGGCCCAAATATGCCAAATCAAATGTGAGCCTTCTTTGGCAAAGAGGCGGTGTTCTCGGCAACATGTAGTCTGGAAGTGGCCCTGAAGTGGCCCGTGTGGTAAATGGTGAATATGGCCCAGATATCACAAAACAAATATGGGCCACCTTTGGCAAATATGTGGCACATGCGGCATTGCTATGGCTTGGTTCTGGCCCAGATCTGGCAAACAGGAGCGGACCACCCAAGTGCCATCATTCCACGCGGTATGTGGGCCGGATGAAAGTGTCGGGTGTGGGACGGGTCTGGCCCACAGCAATTTTGCTATCTGGGAATGCTGAATGAACAACCACTGAAGTAAAGGAGAAACATAAAGGGTTTCACAAACCCTGGCACGATCTATCCTCTTGAAATCTCTTTTCCTCTCTCCTCTGTTCACCAACAGGACGGCTAACCACCGACTGTGTGAGCGGGAGCATGGCTGACAGGAGCAACCGTGCGATGATTGGTTTACAGACGAGTGCTTCCTCTAGCGACTTCAAGGTCACCCAAGATTTACAATCAAGCGACTTAGGACTCTTTAATAAAAGCCACCCAAAGCTGCTAAGAAAAAAAAAAAAGAAAAGAGAAAATTAGTTGGCCACCATAATGGAACACGCTTGACCTTTTTAGTCCGTCAAGCGCTGTTCTCCCTTTGCTTAATTACATCTAACAAAGACGTGCCAGTGAAGTTTTATAAACAGACAGAAGGTTGTTAAAAATGGCATATGGAGAAGAGACTTGATAGACAGACAGTATGTGGCACACTCGCTAATAGATTATGAGATTGGTGGATTTAAAGTTCTAGCAGTCAAACTAGATAGCCCTGCAGACAAAAGAGCAATTAAACAAGATTTAAAGGCTAAATTCGTTAAATCTGCCCTCATGCCTCCTGCTGAAATACGTTCACCTGACTGCTTTGTTTGCATTGTGATAACATGTACTCGAGCATGCACTTCAATCTGAAATTCAATGCCTGGAATCCAAGTCGAGGGGTGTGAAAGTGATGCGGGTGTTTGATTCCGAGTCTGCAAGATGTTAGCTACACAGTTAAAAGCCCCAGCAATGAAATAACCAGCCCCTCTAATATCAACAATGGGTTATTTGTGTTCAGTGATGATTTTCTCTTATCCATAAATAAAACACCCTCAGGAACATATGACCAAAAAAAAGAAGAAGAAGGTCTTGTATATTAAAACTGGAATTAACTTAATTTCACTTTTAGCCATCTCTTGTACATTAATACCACTCCTCTTCAGCTTCATATTCGTGTACAACTCATACAATCCAGGATCCACTGTCAAGGCGATGTCGGGCTTGTTACACGTAAACTGATAATAATCAAGACATGTTTACTTAATACGCATTAGCGCTCATATGGAACGCTGTTGAGTTTTTATGGGACGCATATGGTCCCATTTTATTGTGCTCAATTAAATTGCTCTAAGCAAGGATTAACTTTTAAAGGCGGCAATCCATTATTGAACGTTTCCCTTGCAAAAGGGCGGGCCACAGGTTGCTGCAAATGTCCCCCGCGCAAGGCTCGCCGATCGGGGTGTCAAATATTAGGCTGTCACAACAATATTTACTGAAAGAGCCCTTCCTGCTTTTAATGGCCTGACCTACATCCCAGTTCAGAGAGCTAATAAAGGCAGTCTGGTGTGGGTCTTGGAGCTGCACAATGTCAGACGCAGATGCCCAACTCAGCAAGTTCCGGAATGCTCAATTAGTTGCTTTTATAGGGCTCATTAATATGCATTAACTTTCATTCCAATATACAAGCACAGGCAAACAGTCGACGCCAGCGGCAAGCAGCGAGATGCGTTATTGTTTTCGCTGAGGTCGGGCAGGGATGCATGTTACATTTTTGGTATTGTAGGAATTTTAAGAAAAGGATATAAAAAGGTAAAATAAATGTCAACATTAAGGCCTAAAAATTGTTGTGCAAGTAGGTCCAATTACTGACCAGAACAACAACAACAACACACACACACACACACACACACACTTACTTGTGGGGCCCCCTTATTGACTACATTAATTCCCTAGCCCTTAACCCTAACCTTAACCATCATAACTGCATGCCTAACCTGAACCCTTACCCTAACCTTACCCTAATCCTAATTCTAACCTTAACCCTAAAACCTAGGTCCTAACCCTAAAATAGACCCTTTTCCTTATGGGGACCCATAAAATGTCCCCACAAGGTAGGTGGTTTCTGGTTTTTCTATCTTAGTGGGGACATTTGGTCCCCATTGGGATAGAAAAAAACAAACACACACCACACACAGAGCTTTGTCTTCCTATATTTGTGAGTTCCCTCATCGACGACGTTCATTCCCTAGCCCCTAACCTTTACCAGCAGCACCACATGCCTAACCATCTAAAAAAAAACCTCAACCCTTACCCTAATCCTAATTCTAAATTTAACCCTTAACCCGAGTCCGAACCCTAAAATAGCCCCTTGAAGTAAGTTGTGGTGACCAGCAAAATGTCCCCACTTTTTCAGCACAAAGGTCCTCACTTTCCTATAGCGGAACTAGTTTTTGAATAAGGATCAGTACAATTACTTATAGTATTCTAGCCTGCCCCCACACCTCCCTCGAATCAAGAGAAGAGCTGGCCTACAACAGAAACGTACACAATCTGGTACCAGTCCTCCCACGCGATAAAGCAATCTGGCACCGAGCAAGCCGAATCAATCATGGAGCTTTATTATCCTGTCACTAGTCTGCTTCCTGCAAGTGTGTTTACCCCGTCCATGGCCCTTCAATTGCTGCTGTTCAGTGTACATTAAGACAGACATAATTGAGATTGTGGGCGGCTGAAAGTGCAGGGCTCAACCTGTTGTCGTTAATCTGTCATATTGTCACGAGTCACGACAGCGGTGACCCATAGGAGGCACCACCTTGAAGGCATGGCTGATGGCCCTTTGTTGTGTGTGGCGGAGGGCCTCACCTGTTTCAGCGTTATTGGTCGGCCACCATGGGAGAACCCACAGAATGTGTGATCTGTTTATTACCCTTTCTCAGTCCGCTGGGTTCAATTCCCTCGCTGTGGCCCAAATCCCTGTTAGGAACTTTATTATTAAGAGCTACTCTACTAAAACTCATCACCTCTGAATTATATATATATATATAATCCAGTGATTCAAGTAAATTCTTAAATATGTGTGTGTGTGTGTATGTATATATATACACACACACACACACACACATGTATGTATATATAATATATATTTATATATAAATATATATAATCCAGTGATTCAAATAAATTTAAATAAATAAATGAATATATATATACTGATATTTGGGATTTTGACTGATTAACCATTATAGTAACATTTCTTATTTGAAAGTATCATCATCAACAATTAGTTGAATAAGTACTAAAAACTAACTGCCATGCCCTGCATAATCAAAAGTTAGGACTGCTCTTTGTAATATGCAGAATTATACAAGCAATGAATTTGAACTAATTGGTAATCCTTCATATAGCAGCAATCTTTCTTCAAATTGGATAACTGATGTCTGGGCTGAAAATTCCCCTTCACTTTGTACAAATTAAAGCTCTGGAAAAGCATTTACAAAATAACAAGATATAAATGAATGCAATCGGACTGTTGGAAAAGGTGCTTTTTACAATCACACAACATATTAGAAATAATAGCTAAATCTTGCCTCTGCGGCTGGTTATTAATTGCATGGCAAATAGGACCTGTCTGTTCTCATATAGAGTTATTGTGGCGGCAAGAGATCACCAAAGAAAATTAAACCGCAATCAAAGTACATTTCTATCATCATAATTCTGATTGTCAGGATCACCTTCCCCGAGGTAGCACGTAGCGCTGCAACAAATCTTAGTTTATATTAAGTGCCCCAGTTTGTTGCCATTCATATTTCATATTTACGTTGCATTGCAACATTCCGGTGCATGCAACCCACCTTG
Source organism: Lampris incognitus (assembly GCF_029633865.1). Lineage (NCBI taxonomy): Eukaryota > Metazoa > Chordata > Actinopteri > Lampriformes > Lampridae > Lampris > Lampris incognitus. Next base: position 5,699,148 of record NC_079221.1, read on the forward strand.
CTATTTCTAAAATGCAGCGTGATTTATTAGACGGGGAAAGACGAGAATTCAGCCATGAGACTGAATTTAGTTGATAGCAGAAGAAAAAAAGTAGCTAGCTGCTCAACAAGAGTAACCTGCAGCATCCTCTTTGCTCTGCAGCGCCGCATGTTTACATCACGCCAACTTAGAAGAAGGGTCTCCTGGCAGGTTTTACCGCGCCATTTTATGCCCCTTTTACCCGGATTTGATTTTGCACAGGAAAATTCACAAAGCAATCTCTTAAATCCGGACATAAATGTAAGGGATCTGGCTCTGTGTCTTTAGAACGTGGCTTTCTTTTATAGCTAAGGGTTGTGCTGGCCGGGAGACTCGTAAGTTATGAAACGTCAGGATTCTATGCATTCTAATTGAGTGTGGAGCAGTTAATGGGTGTGGAAATTCAGCCGCTTGACGTCTTATTCCCCTGTGTGCTGTTCCGCAGACCAGCCCATGAGCCTCAATTAAATGGCAAAATGGGCCCCATTCTTGAAAATAACAACAATAAAAACACCAGCCTACATGGCAATAATATCAGGTCTCACCTTGAATCAACAACGATAACGGCTTGCAAGTAGCTAAACTGAGACGCTGCAACAAATGCAATGACAGGCAGACCTCCGCGGGTAGCACTGCTGCATACATAAACCATACACGTATATAGAATAACTGCACAGTTATACGCTTTGGCATGAGTGAGAAATCGACCTACAGCAGGTAGAAGTTGGTCAGTCGACTAAAGGCATCCACAGGGCCAACAGACACCCCTGTAAAAAGTCAGAGAGTATTTTTGTGAGCCTGACTCGGGCCTAGTTTTTCATCGAGTTACATCACGTCCCGAAGTGCAACGTCTAAAAAAATTGAAATTTGGCTGTGCGCTCCAGAGTGAAACTTTTAAAATCAATGAGCAATAATGACTTTAGCATTTTCCATTTTCAGCAGCGATGCTGCAGGGTGGCGGCCGGAGATTTGCGAAATGCCTGCAATCTATAAATACACATGGAGCATGTCCTATTAAATCCCGTGATACGGTGAGAGGCTAAATATTGAACCAATCCTGATTGGGGTAGTTTTTTTTTCACATCCTTTCTTATTTTTTTTTATGACTGCATGGCTTTAACCCCTTTACTGCTTCACTGAGTTTATGCAACAAACAATAGCTTTTCAATAATTCAATTTATAGCTGGGCATAAATAGATTTCAAAGGGCAACGCTGCTGCCAATGAGCGAGGACAATGCTTTTGGCCAAGGTAACACAATATGGATGGTTGCCAGAGGAAAAAGAGAATATTCATTTTATGGTTTCTTCACATTCCCATTAAAACGAGGAAGCTGAGGTTCCAGGTAGGTGGCGGAAATTTGAAGAGTATAAAGTCAGAGTTGGTTGAGGTCGACGGTAAAGTGAAACTCCTGCGTCCTAATATTGTGCCATGGATTACCAACTGTGAGGCCGCTGAGGAAATCCTGATGCATTTGTAGATCCATGGAGGGCAAATAATGTGTTGGTACATTTCGTGCACATGTTCGGGGAGAGTGATCGATGGTCATGATGATGAAAAAAAGAAAAGGAGATTTGAACGGAGACGTCAGAAACGACCACAGACACAAAAAGAGGGGTCTCATGAATTTACCTCACCCTCTCTTGTCAGTCACAGTAATAATCAGAACTAACTGGTCCAAATTTAGAGAAGATGAAGGATGTTTTCCTCCCGGTTTTTCAATTTGGAAGTGGCAACTATGGCCATGATGAATGTCTGAATAGTCCATCTCCTCCCTATCATTCCTCCTAACCTTTCCTGACAGCTTAGAATATTGCCTACCTGGTAATTTGCTCTACAATAATTGTTACTGTGAGATTTCCCCCAGCTTTTAACAAGGATTCTCAACACCCTCTGTAGGTGACAAAATGCAATTACAAACATGAAGTGCCCCGCCGTGACTGGTCATCAGCAGCTGCCACCAGCATCCCCCAACTTCAACTGGTTCCATTAATGGGGGGGGGGGGCTCAGACAGACTCGCCAAACATTTGCAGGGAATAAAACTTTAATTAAGAGATATGAAGCTGTTTTATTGATTAACAGCATCGGTGATTAAAGTGTACGGCTAACATTTTTTTTCTTCCTAGCATCCCATTTTGTTGCCCCTCAGAGATGGTTTATTGTTGCGCAGCCCTGTTTATTGATAAGTATGTTTGATGAATGCAGATGTGCTTGTTTGGAGAGCGGGCCTGCTGATGGAGCGATCATGTTGTGCAGAAACACCAGGCTAAGGCGGTAACAGCTGTTGCGGCTCCATCCACTGGGACGCCATGTTGCACAGCCACCCCGCGGGCCTCCTACGCAGGCGCACTGCAGTAAACCCCGCGCCAGCATATTCACAGCGTCCTAACAACTCTTTGAGTTTTATGACACGTCACGAGAGCTCTCTGATCTCTGTCCAGCACTAAAACCTTAATTATTGGGCTAATTGCTACGGCTATATTCATTTCCCCGGTAATCCTTTGGTGATTATACCTATTGTTCAATAGCAGGCTTATCCTTTAATTAAAAGGATTATTAACCTTTAAGATGGAGCCATGTGGGATTACACTCTCAAATGTTAGTGTCAAAAATGTATTTTGGATAAAAAAAAAAACACAAGCTGAGATCGAGGTAAAAAAAAAAAGGCATTAATTCAATCATAATCAGGAGGCTCAGAGGTGGTCAGATGGTGCGTAGCCTCACTACAACACTGCACTTGTTGAGGAACCGACAAAGCAACCGCCGTATACCATCACACAAATACCTCCTCCCAATTAAAGCGCACAAAATGCTGACATGTTATGCTCCGCGGGTTAACGATCAAAGTAAGGAGATGGATCATGATGCACATCTGACCAGAGGAGCTTTAAACATGGTGAGAACAGGGCCGGCAAGGTGCACGGGGTCCTGTGTCAATGGTGAAGAAGCAATTATAAACACAGACAGTGAAATTCTTCGCCGCCACCAGAACCTCAAGGCCTTTCGCCTTCTCTTGAGCGTGGGTTCAAAGTCAGCCAAAGTGCAGCATGATTGAAAATCATTGGGGATCTCGAACAATAAGGAAGTGTAAGGACAAAGAAACGGCGGGCCGGATGACACCTCATTGTTCTGTGTGCCGCTCAGACATGCACACCTGTGCAGGATATGTAGAGAGGAGTTACGGTCTTCTTGAGGTGATGTATTCATATCAAGCTTGTTATGGATGGTGTTGATGCCGTAGGTGCAGCTGGTGTGTTAATCCAAAACATCACTGGTTAAACATGGCAGCAGCCATGACGCCATTACCATTCCTGATGACTACAGGGTTAAAGGTAACGATCAGAACTTTCAAAAATATCTTTATGTATATGGTGTATGGATAACGCTCCATTAACAGCCACAGCACTGACCTGTCTTCTGTGTGTCTCTGAAACGCTGCCGAGATTGTGCGGAGGGAAGTATCTCCCATTGACGTCACTGGCAGGCGATCCGTGAATGAGAAAATGCACTTCCTGGAAACAAAATGCAAATATCAACACTGCATACAGCTGTATAAGAAAATGTGAATAACAACGCTCCATTATACAGCTAGCTCTATGTAGCATTGTAGTCTGGGTTTTCCTACACAATGCTGCCCAGTGCCAAACCAGGAACATTTCTGATTCCATTGATTTGATTTTTTTTTCAAACATGAAAAAAAAAACCAGATTAAAAAAAAACAAGAATAATAAAATTAAATAAACAATAAATCTATACCCAAAACTCAGTAAACAAATTCTCATAAACAACACAAATTAAATATTACGTTTGAAAAGTAGTAGGAGGAAGTATACACTTATTTATTCCTACCCCTTCCCCACTACTCATAATCTTCATCTTGTATACAATTTATAAACAATTATCCCAATTCTATACACAACCCAAATATCAATAATATAAAACTTCAACAGTTACAACCCTTCCTCATCCATACAATTCTTAAGAATATTTTGTTGTACATCTTCACGAGCTGAATAATGTTTGTACTTTGCTTGAGTTCCACATCCAAACTATTCCCCAAATTCACCCCACAGATTGAAATACACGTACGGACCGTTTCTTTACATTAAACTTTCCTTTCAAATTGTAAACCCCCCCCCCGTCGAAGAGCATGTTTTGTATGTTACCCATTAGTAAATTATTTATTGCTTTGTACATTATTTGTGCTGTGCTGAGATCCATGAACTTCAAGGCACTGTTAATTACCCTTATGGCTCTTTTTTGCAGTATGCATAATGGATGCAGGGTGCTTTTGTAAGGTGTTACCCCGTGCCTCCACACAGTAATTCAGATATGGCAATACAATATAGTGTGTACCGTACTTTATGATCCAGAATGTGCCTCGTTTTTCCCAGGGCTGCAATGCTCTTCGCCAGCTCTGCTCGCACATATTTTACATGAGGTTTTCAGCAGATTTTGTGGTCTCTTATCACACCTAGAATTTTATAGTCATATACGCTGACATTGTCTATCATCACTTGTACTTGAGTGTTTATTTTGCAATTTCCAAAGAACATAATCTTTGTTTTGTCAAATTTAATGATCATTTGTTTGTCAAACCACCATTTTAATTTTCTCATTTCTGTTGTTATCACCTCCAAAAAAACGCCGCAAATTCTCCCCAGAACAGAAAATATTGATGTGGTCTGCAAAAAAAAAAGATAAATTTCAGTACTTTTGATACTCATTTATGTACAGAATAAACAATTTTGGACCTAATACTGACCCCTGAGGGACTCCACAATTAATATCCATGCATGCTGATTTATCCTCACCTATCTTCAAAAATTGTCACCTGTTTCTTAAATAGCTTCTCAACCAACTCAGCACAACTCCTCTGATAGCACACCTTTCCAATTTATCAAGTAATATATTGTGATCAATGGTATCAAAAGCGTTTTTTTAGATCTATGAATATTCATACTGCATACTTTTTTTGTCTATGCAATTAGTAAGTTCTATTAATTCAATTAATGGTAGAGATGTTGATCTATTTGTTCTGAATCTATACTGGCTGTCAGTCAGCAATTTTTGCTTCTCAATGAATTTGTCCAATCTGTCAATAAAGAGTTTGTGCAATATCTTGGAGAATTGGAAAAGTAAATTAACAGGCCAGTAATTTGTGAAGCGCTGTCTATCCCCAGTTTTATATAATGGTATAACTTTTGCAATTTTCATTTTGCTTGGAAATTCACCAGTTTGAAATGACCAGCTACAGATGTGAGTTAGTAGTTTTGCAATTCAATCAATGACTTTCTTGACTATCGTCATATCAGTTTCATTCCGGTCAGTCGAAGGTCTGTTCTTACATTTGCTTACAATATCCATGATTTCCTGTTCTTCGACTGCTCTAAGAAAAATTGAACTCGGATTTCTATCTCCATAGTCATCATCAGCCCCCTCTTGGTTGTTTCTGGGTCATTGATTTCTTTCCACCAATTTTGGCCCTACACTTACAAAGAAATTATTAAAACCACTAACCAGATCATCCATATTATTTATGGTCTTATCGTTATCGATAAAATACTGAGGGTACCTTGAGTCTTTAGATCCATTTCTAATAATGCTATTTAATACACTCCATATACTTTTAATGTGGTTTTTATTATTCTCTAATATTTTATTATAGTATTTCTTCTTACATATCCTCATAATATTAGTTAACTTTTGTTTTTTTCTGCCTATTTAGCTCTATACTTCATGAATTCTCTATGTAGTGTATTTTTCTTTTTGCAGGCATTTTGTTTTCCTGTTGCAGGCATCCTGTTAGTAACTCATTTCTAAATGCATTCATGGATTCTTCTGTCCTCATTCGTTTGTATTTCAAGTTACTGGCATCCTTATCCTTCTTGTAGTTACTGTTGTAGACTGCAAAAACTGGTAAATGGTCACCGATGTCATTTATTAATTGTCCGCTCACAACACTGTCTTCCATAGCATCTGTGAATATATTACCTATTAGCATGGCGCAGTGTGACGTAATATAAGCTCATAC